>NW_027517799.1:0-39630 GCF_048772815.1 Callospermophilus lateralis
AACGAATTTCCAAAATACCAGCAAATATTTTTTCACCCAATTTTGATGATACTTGGTGGTAATGATCAGTACACAAATCCCACTTGGCTCACCAAATTTTGTTCTTCTAGGTTGAAGCGTTCGTATACAATAGCAGTTTTTATATTTAGGTTTCCCTCTGTTGTCTCCTATAGAGATAGATGAATTTGGAACTCTAAATAAAACATGGTTTACAGTAGCTCTTTGAACCTTGACAAAATAAAGGAGTTCTCAGTTTTGTCTCTATGGTTTGTTTCCTCTTCAAGTAGCCCTAGGCACAGACTGTGGAAAAGCACTTTCATTGATAGGGGTTGCCAAGCTTCTAAGAAATAACGAGTTTCCGAAATACCAGCAAATTTTTTTTCACCCAATCTTGATGATACTTGGTGGTAATGATCAGTACACAAATCCCAATTGGCTCACCAAATTTTGTTCTTCTAGGTTGAAGCGTTCGTCTACAGTAGCAGTTTTTATATTTAGGTTTCTCTCTGTTCTCTCCTATATAGATAGATGAATTTGGAACTCTAAATCCAACATGGTTTGTAGTAGCTCTTTGAAACTTGACAAAATAAAGGTTTTCTCAGATTTGTCTCTATGGTTTGTTTCCTCTTCAAGTAGCCCTAGGCACAGACTGTGGAAAAGCACTTTCATTGAGAGGGGTTGCCAAGCATCTAAGAAATAACGAGTTTCCGAAATACCAGCAAATATTTTTTCACCCAATCTTGATGATACCTTGTGGTAATGATCAGTACACAAATCCCACTTGGCTCACCAAATTTTGTTCTTCTAGGTTGAAGCGTTCGTCTACAATAGCAGTTTTTATATTTACGTTTCCCTCTGTTCTCTCCTATATAGATTGATGAATTTGGAACTCTAAATACAACATGGTTTTTAGTAGCTCTTTGAAACTTGACAAAATAAAGGAGTTCTCAGTTTTGTCTCTATGGTTTGTTTCCTCTTCAAGTAGCCCAAGGCACACACTGTGGAAAAGCACTTTCATTGAGAGTGGTTGCCAAGCTTCTAAGAAATAACGAGTTTCCGAAATACCAGCAAATATTTTTTCACCCAATCTTGATGATACTTGTTGCTAATGATCAGTACACAAATCCCACTTGGCTCACCAAATTTTGTTCTTCTAGGTTGAAGCGTTCGTCTACAGTAGCAGTTTTTATATTTAGGTTGCGATCTGTTCTCTCCTATTTAGATAGATGAATTTGGAACTCTAAATCCAACATGGTTTTCAGTAGCTCTTTGAAACTTGACAAAATAAAGGAGTTCTCAGTTTTGTCTCTATGGTTTGTTTCCTCTTCAAGTAGCCCTAGGCACACACTGTGGAAAAGCACTTTCCTTGAGAGGGGTTGCCAGGCTTCTAAGAAATAACGAGTTTCCGAAATACCAGCAAATATTTTTTCAGCCAATCTTGATGATACTTGTTGCTAATGATCAGTACACAAATCCTACATTGCTCACCAAATTTTGTTCTTCTAGGTTGAAGCGTTCGTCTATAGTAGTAGTTTTTATATTTAGGTTTCCCTCTGTTCTCTCCTATAGAGATAGATGAATTTGGAACTCTAAATAAAACATGGTTTATAGTAGCTCTTTGAACCTTGACAAAATAAAGGAGTTCTCAGTTTTGTCTCTATGGTTTGTTTCCTCTTCAAGTACCCCTAGGCACAGACTGTGTAAAAGCACTTTCATTGATAGGGGTTGCCAAGCTTCTAAGAAATAACGAGTTTCCGAAATAAGGGCAAATTTTTATTCACCCAATCTTGATGATACTTGGTGGTAATGATCAGTACACAAATCCCAATTGGCTCACCAATTTTGTTCTTCTAGGTTGAAGCGTTCGTCTACAGTAGCAGTTTTTATATTTAGGTTGCCCTCTGTTCTCTCCTATTTAGAAAGATGAATTTGGAACTCTAAATCCAACATGGTTTTCAGTAGCTCTTTGAAACTTGACAAAATAAAGGAGTTCTCAGTTTTGTCTCTACGGTTTGTTTCCTCTTCAAGTAGCCCTAGTCACAGACTGTGGAAAAGCACTTTCATTGAGAGGGGTTGCCAAGCTTCTAAGAAATAACGAGTTTCCGAAATACCAGCAAATATTTTTTCACCCAATCTTGATGATACCTGGTGGTAATGATCAGTACACAAATCCCACTTGGCTCACCAAATTTTGTTCTTCTAGGTTGAAGCGTTCGTCTACAATAGCAGTTTTTATATTTACGTTTCCCTCTGTTCTCTCCTATATAGATTGATGAATTTGGAACTCTAAATCCAACATGGTTTATAGTAGCTCTTTGAAACTTGACAAAATAAAGGAGTTCTCAGTTTTGTCTCTATGGTTAGTTTCCTCTTCAAGTAGCCCTAGTCACAGACTGTGGAAAAGCACTTTCATTAAGAGGGGTTGCCAAGCTTCTAAGAAATAACGAGTTTCCGATATAATTGCAAATATTTTTTCACCCAATCTTGATGATACTTGGTGGCAATGATCAGTACACAAATCCCACTTGGCTCACCAAATTTTGTTCTTCTAGGTTGAAGCGTTCGTCTACAGTAGCAGTTTTTATATTTAGGTTTCCCTCTGTTCTCTGTTGTATAGATAGATGAATTTGGAACTCTAAATCCAACATGGTTTGTAGTAGCTCTTTGAGACTTGACAAAATAAAGGAGTTCCCTGTTTTGTCTCTATGGTTTGTTTCCTCTTCAAGTAGCCCTAGTCACATACTGTGGAAAAGCACTTTCATTGAGAGGGGTTGCGAAACTTCTAAGAAATTACGAGTTTCCGAAATACCAGCAAATATTTTTTCACCCAACTTGAAGATACTTGGTGGTAATGATGAGTACACACATCCTACTTGGCTCACCAAATTTTGTTCTTCTAGGTTGAGGCGTTCGTCTAGAGTAGCAGTTTTTATATTTAGGTTTCCCTCTGTTCTCTCCTATTTAGATAGATAAATTTGGAACTCTAAATCCAACATGGTTTTTCGTAGGTCTTTGAAACTTGACAAAATAAAGGAGTTCTCAGTTTTGTCTTTATGGTTTGTGTCCTCTTCAAGTAGCCCTAGGCACAAACTGTGGAAAAGCAATTTCATTGAGAGGGTTGCCAGGCTTCTAAGAAATTACGAGTTTCCGAAATACCAGCAAATATTTTTTTAACCCAATCTTGATGATACTTGGTGGTAATAATCAGTACACAAATCCCACGTGGCTCACCAAATTTTGTTCATCTAGGTTGAAGCGTTCGTCTACAGCAGCAGTTTTTATATTTAGGTTTCTCTCTGTTCTCTCCTATACAGATAGATGAATTTGGAAATCTAAATCCAACATGGATTGTAGTAGCTCTATGAAACTTGACAAAATAAAGGAGTTCTCAGTTTTTTCTCTATGCTTTGTTTCCTCTTCAAGTAGCCCAAGGCACACACTGTGGAAAAGCACTTTCATTGAGAGGGGTATCCAAGCTTCTAAGAAATTACAAATTTCCGAAATACCAGCAAATATTTTTCACCCAATCTTGATGATACTTGGTGGTAATGATCAGGACAGAGATCCCACTTGGCTCACCAAATTTTGTTCTTCTAGGTTGAAGCGTTCGTCTACAGTAGCAGTTTTTATATTTAGGTTTCCCTCTGATCTCTCCTATATAGATAGATGAATTTGGAACTCTAAATCCAACATGGATTGTAGTAGCTCTTTGAAACTTGACAAAATAAAGGAGTTCTCAGTTTTGTTTCTATGGTTAGTTTCCACTTAAAGTATTCCTAGGCACAGACTGTGGAAAAGCACTTTCATTGAGAGGGGTATCCAAGCTTCTAAGAAATTACAAATTTCCGAAATACCAGCAAATATTTTTTCACCCAATCTTGATGATACTTGGTGGTAATGATCAGAACACAAATCCCACTTCGCTCACCAAATTTTGTTCTTCTATGTTGATGCGTTCATCTACAGTAGATGTTTTTATATTTAGGTTCCCCTCTGTTCTCTCCTATATAGATAGATGAATTTGGAACTCTAAATCCAACATGGATTGTAGTAGCTCTTTGAAACTTGACAAAATAAAGGAGTTCTCAGTTTTGTCTCTATGGTTTGTTTCCTCTTCAAGTAGCCCTAGGCACAGACTGTGGAAGCACTTTCATTGAGATGGGTTGCCAAGCTTCTAAGAAATAACGAGTTTCCAAAATACCAGCAAATATTTTTTTACCCAATCTTGATGATACTTAATGGTAATGATCAGTACAAAAATCCCAATTGGCTCACCAAATTATGTTCTTCTAGGTTGAAGCGTTCGTCTACAGTAGCAGTTTTTATATTTAGTTTTCACTCTGTTCTCTCATATATAGATAGATGAATTTGGAACTCTAAATCCAACATGGTTTGTAGTAGCTTTTTGAAACATGACAAAATAAAGGAGTTCTCAGTTTTGTCTATATGGTTTGTTTCCTCTTCCAGTAGCCCTAGTCACAGACTGTGGAAATGCACTTTCATTGAGAGTGGTTGCCAAGCTTCTAAGAAATTACAAGTTTCCGAAACACCAGCAAATGTTTTTTCACCCAAACTTGATGTTTCTTGCTGGTAATGATCAGTACACAAATCCCACTTGGCTCACCAAATTTTGTTCTTATAGGTTGAAGCGTTCGTCTACAGTAGCAGTTTTTATATTTAGGTTTCTCTCTGTTCTCTCCTATATAGATTGATGAATTTGGAACTCTAAATCCAACATGGATTGTAGTAGCTCTTTGAAACTTGACAAAATAAAAGAGTTCTCAGTTTTGTCTCTATGGTTTGTTTCCTCTTCAAGTAGCCCTAGGCACAGACTGTGGAAAAGCACTTTCATTGAGAGGGGTTGCCAAGCTTCTAAGAAATTCCGAGTTTCCGAAATACCAGCAAATATTTTTTCACCCAATCTTGATGATACTTGGTGGTAATGATCAGTACACAAATCCCACTTGGTTCACCAAATTTTGTTCTTCTAGTTTGAAGCTTTCGTCTTCAGTAGCAGTTTATATATTTAGGTTTCCCTCTGTTCTCTCCCATATAAATAGATGAATTTTGAACTCTAAATCCAACATGGTTTGAAGTAGCTCTTTGAAACTTGACAAAATAAAGGAGTTCTCAGTTTTGTCTCTATGGTTTGTTTCCTCTTCAAGTAGCCCTAGGCACAGACTGTGGAAAGCAATTTCATTGATATGGGTTGCCAAGCTTCTAAGAAATAACGAGTTTCCGAAATACCAGCAAATATTTTTTCACCCAATCTTGATGATACTTGGTGGTAATGATGAGTACACAAATCCCACTAGGCTCACCAAATTTTGTTCTTCTATGTTCAAGCGTTCGTCTACAGTAGCAGTTTTTATATTTAGGTTTCACTCTGTTCTCTCATATATAGGTAGATGAATTTGGAACTCTAAATCCAACATGGTTTGTAGTAGGTCTTTGAAACTTTACAAACTAAAGGAGTTATCAGTTTTGTCTCTATGGTTTGTTTCTTCTTCAAGTACCCCTAGGCACAGACTGTGGAAGCACTTTCATTGAGAGTGGTTGCCAGGCTTCTAAGAAATAACGAGTTTCCAGAATACCAGCAAGTATTTTTTTACCCAATCTTGATGATACTTGGTGGTCATGATCAGTACAAATATCCCACTTGGCTCACCAAATTTTGTTCTTCTAGGTTGAAGCGTTCGTCTACAGTAGCTGTTTTTATATTTAGGTTTCCCTCTGTTCTGTCCTATACAGATAGATGAATTTGGAACACTAAATCCAACATGGTTTATAGTAGCTCTTTGAAACTTGACAAAATAAAGGAGTTCTCAGTTTTGTCTCTATGGTTTGTTTCCTCTTCAAGAGGCCTAGGCACAGACTGTGAAAACACTTTCATTGAGATGGGTTGCCAAGCTTCCAATGAAATAAGGAGTTTAGAAAATACCAGCAAATATTTTTTCACCCAATCTTGATGATACTTGGTGGAAATGATTAGTACACAAATCCCAATTGGCTCACCAAATTTTGTTCTTCTATGTTGAAGCGTACGTCTACAGTAGCAGTTTTTATATTTAGGTTTTCCTCTGTTCTCTCCTATATAGATAGATGAATTTGGAACTCTAAATCCAACATGGTTTATAGTAGCTCTTTGAAACTTGACAAAATAAAGGAGTTCTCAGTTTTGTCTCTATGGTTTGTTTCCTCTTCAAGTAGCCCTAGGCACAGACTGTGGAAAGCACTTTCATTGAGATGGGTTGCCAAGCTTCTAAGAAATTACGAGTTTCCGAAATACCAGCAAATATTTTTTCACCCAATCTTGATGATACTTGGTGGTAATGATGAGTACACAGATACCACTTGGCTCACCAAATTTTGTTCTTCTAGGTTGAAGCGTTCGTCTACAGTAGCAGTTTATATATTTAGGTTTCTCTCTGTTCTCTCCTATATAGATATATGAATTTGGAATTCTAAATCCAACATGGTTTGTAGTAGGTCTTTGAAACTTAACAAAATAAAGGAGTTCTCAGTTTTGTCTCTATGGTTTGTTTCCTCTTCAAGTAGCCCTAGTCACAGACTGTGGAAAAGCACTTTCGTTGAGAGGGGTTGCCAAGCTTGTAAGAAATTACGAGTTTCCGAAACACCAGCAAATATTTTTTCACCCAATCTTGATGATACTTGATGCTAATGATCAGTACACAAATCCCACTTGGCTCACCAACTTTTGTTCTTCTAGGTTGAAGCGTTCGTCTACAGTAGCAGTTTTTATACTTAGGTTTCCCTCTGTTCTCTCCTGTATAGATAGATGAATTTGGAACCCTAAATCCAACATAGTTTGTAGTAGCTCTTTGAAACTTGACAAAATAAAGGAGTTCTCAGTTTTGTCTCTGGATTGTTTCCTCTTCAATTAGCCATAGACACACACTGTGGAAAAGCACTTTTATTGAGAGGGGTTGCCAAGTTTCTATGAAATAACGAGTTTCCGAAATACCTGCAAATATTTTTTCACCCAATCTTGATCATACTTGGTGGTAATATTCAGTACACATATTCCACTTGGCTCACCAAATTTTGTTCTACTAGGTTGAAGCGTTCGTCTACAGTAGCAGTTTTTATATTTAGGTTTCCCTCTGTTCTCTCCTGTATAGATAGATGAATTTGGAACTCTAAATCCAACATGGTTTGTAGTAGCTCTTTGAAACTTGACAAAATAAAGGAGTTCTCAGTTTTGTCTCTATGGTTTGTTTCCTCTTCAAGTAGCCCTAGGCACAGACTGTGGAAAGCACTTTCATTGAGATGGGTTGCCAAGGTTCTAAGAAATAACGAGTTTCCAAAATACCAGCAAATATTTTTTCACCCAAACTTGATGATACTTGGTGGTAATGATCAGAACACAAATCCCACTTGGCTCACCAAATTTTGATCTTCTATGTTGATGCGTTCATCTACAGTAGATGTTTTTATATTTAGGTTTCCCTCTGTTCTCTCCTATATAGATAGATGAATTTGGAACTCTAAATCCAACATGGTTTGTAGTAGCTCTTTGAAACTTGAAAAAATAAAGGAGTTCTCAGTTTTGTTTCTATGGTTTGTTTCCTCTTAAAGTATCCCTAGGCACAGACTGTGGAAAAGCACTTTCATTGAGAGTGGTTGCCAATCTTCCAAGAAATTACGAGTTTCTGAAATACCAGCAAATATTTTTTCACCCAATCTTGATGATACTTGGTGGTAATGATCAGTACACAAATCCCACTTTTCTCACCAAATTTTGTTCTTCTAGGTTGAAGCGTTGGTCTACAGTAGCAGTTTTTATATTTAGGTTTCCCTCTGTTCTCTCCTATATAGATAGATGAATTTGGAATTCTAAATTCAACATGGTTTGTAGTAGCTCTTTGAAACTTGAAAAAATAAAGGAGTTCTCAGTTTTGCCTCTATGGTTTGTTTCCTCTTCAAGTAGCCCTAGGCACACACTGTGGAAGCACTTTCATTGAGATGGGTTGCCAAGGTTCTAAGAAATAACGAGTTTCCAAAATACCAGCAAATATTTTTTCACCCAATCATGATGATACTTGGTGGTAATGATCAGTAAACAAATCCCACTTGGCTCACCAAATTTTGTTCTTCTAGGTGGAAGCGTTCCTCCACAGTAGCAGTTTTTATATTTAGGTTTCCCTCTGTTCTCTCCTGTATGGTTTGTTTCCTCTTCAAGTAACCCTAGGCACAAACTGTGGAAAAGCACTTTCATTGAGAGTGGTTGCAAAGCTTCTAAGAAATTACAAGTTTCCGAAACACCAGCAAATATTTTTTCACCCAATCTTGATGATACTTGGTGGTAATGATAAGTACACAAATCCCACTTGGCTCACCAAATTTTGTTCTTCTAGTTTGAAGCTTTCGTCTACAGTAGCAGTTTTCATATTTAGGTTTCCCTCTGTTCTCTCCTATATAGATAGATGAATTTGGAACTCTAAATCCAACATGGTTTGTAGTAGCTCTTTGAAACTTGACAAAATAAAGGAGTTCTCAGTTTTGTCTCTATGATTTGTTTCCTCTTCAAGTAGCCCTAAGCACAGACTGTGGAAAGCACTTTCATTGAGATGGGTTGCCAAGCTTCTAAGAAATAAAGAGTTTCCGAAATAGAAGCAAATATTTTTTCACCCAATCTTGATGATACTTGTTGCTAATGATCAGTACACAAATACCACTTGGCTCACCAAATTTTGTTCTTCTAGGTTGAAGCGTTCGTCTACAGTAGCAGTTTTAAATTTAGGTTTCCCTCTGTTCTCTCCTATATAGATAGATGAATTTGGAACTCTAAATCCAACATGGTTTGTAGTAGCTCTTTGAAACTTGAAAAAATAAAGGAGTTGTCAGTTTTGTCTCTATGGTTTGTTTCCTCTTCAAGTAGCCCTAGGCACAGACTGTGGAAAAGCAATTTCATTTAGAGTGGTTGCCAAGCTTCTAAGAAATTACAAGTTTCCGAAACACCAGCAAATATTTTTTCACTTAATCTTGATGATACTTGGTGGTAATGATCAGTACACAAATCCCACTTGGCTCACCAAATTTTGTTCTTCTAAATTGAAGCGTTCGTGTACAGTAGCAGTTTTTATATTTAGGTTTCTCTCTGTTATCTCCTATATAGATAGATGAATTTGGAACTCTAAATCCAACATGGTTGTAGTAGATCTTTGAAACTTGACAAAATAAAGGAGATCTCAGTTTTTTCTCTATGGTTTGTTTCCTCTTCAAGTAGCCCTAGGCACAGACATTGGAAAAGCACTTTCATTGAGAGGGGTTGCCAAGCTTCTAAGAAATAACGAGTTTCCGAAATACCAGCAAATATTTTTTCACCCAATTTTGATGATATTTGGTGGTAATGATCAGTACACAAATCCCACTTGGCTCACCAAATTTTGTTCTTCTAGTTTGAAGCTTTCGTCTACAGTAGCAGTTTTTATATTTAGGTTTCCCTCTGTTCTCTCCTATATAGATAGATGAATTTGGAACTCTAAATCCAACATGGTTTGTAGTAGCTTTTTGAAACTTGACAAAATAAAGGAGTTCTCAGTTTTGTCTCTATGGTTTGTTTCCTCTTCAAGTAGCCCTAGTCACAGACTGTGGAAAAGCACTTTCATTGAGAGTGGTTGCCAAGCTTCTAAGAAATTACAAGTTTCCGAAACACCAGCAAATATTTTTTCACCCAAACTTGATGATTCTTGGTGGTAATGATCAGTACAAAAATCCCACTTGGCTCACCTAATTTTGTTCTTCTAGGTTGAAGCGTTCGTCTACAGTAGCAGTTTTTATATTTAGGTTTCTCTCTGTTCTCTCCTATATAGATAGATGAATTTGGAACTCTAAATCCAACATGGATTGTAGTAGCTCTTTGAAACTTGACAAAATAAAAAAGTTCTCAGTTTTGTCTCTATGGTTTGTTTCCTCTTCAAGTAGCCCTAGGCACAGACTGTGGAAAAGCACTTTCATTGAGAGGGGTTGCCAAGCTTCTAAGTAATTCCGAGTTTCCGAAATACCAGCAAATATTTTTTCACCCAATCTTGATGATACTTGGTGGTAATGATCAGTACACAAATCCCACTTGGTTCACCAAATTTTGTTCTTCTAGTTTGAAGCTTTCGTTTACAGTGGCAGTTTATATATTTAGGTTTCCCTCTGTTCGCTCCAATTTAGATAGATGAATTTTGAACTCTAAATCCAACATGGTTTGAAGTAGCTCTTTGAAACTTGACAAAATAAAGGAGTTCTCAGTTTTGTCTATATGGTTTGTTTCCTCTTCAAGTAGCCCTAGGCACAGACTGTGGAAAACACTTTGATTGATATGGGTTGCCAAGCTTCTAAGAAATAACGAGTTTCCGAAATACCAGCAAATATTTTTTCACCCAATCTTGATGATACTTGGTGGTAATGATGAGTACACAAATCCCACTAGGCTCACCAAATTTTGTTCTTCTATGTTCAAGCGTTCGTCTACAGTAGCAGTTTTTATATTTATGTTTCACTCTGTTCTCTCCTGTATAGATAGATGAATTTGGAACTCTAAATCCAACATGGTTTGTAGTAGATCTTTGAAACTTGACAAAATAAAGGAGTTCTCAGTTTTGTCTCTATGGTTTGTTTCCTCTTCAAGTAGCCCTAGGCACACACTGTGGAAAAGCACTTTCATTGAGAGGGGTTGCCAAGCTTCTAAGAAATAACGAGTTTCCGAAACACCAGCAAATATTTTTTCAGCAATCTTGATGATACTTGGTGGTAATGATCAGTACACAGATCCCACTTGGCTCACCAAATTTTGTTCTTCTAGGTTGAAGCGTTCGTCTACAGTAGCAGTTTTTATATTTAGGTTTCACTCTGTTCTCTCATATATAGGTAGATGAATTTGGAACTCTAAATCCAACATGGTTTGTAGTAGCTCTTTGAAACTTGACAAAATAAAGGAGTTCTCATTTTTGTATCTATGGATTGTTTCCACTTCAAGTAGCCCTAGGCACACACTGTGGAAAAGCACTTTCATTGAGATGGGTTGCCAAGCTTCTAAGAAATAACGAGTTTCCGAAATACCAGCAAATATTTTTTCACCCAATCTTGATGATACTTGTTGCTAATGATCAGTACACAGTTCCCACTTGGCTCACCAAATTTTGTTCTTCTAGGTTGAAGCATTTTTCTACAGTAGCAGTTTTTATATTTAGGTTTCCCTCTGTTCTCTCCTATATAGATAGATGAATTTGGAACTCTAAATCCAACATGGTTTGTAGTAGCTCTTTGAAACTTGACAAAATAAAGGAGTTGTCAGTTTTGTCTCTATGGTTTGTTTCCTCTTCAAGTAGCCCTAGGCACAGACTGTGGAAAAGCACTTTCATTGAGAGGGGTTGCCAAGCTTCTAAGAAATAACGAGTTTCCGAAATACCAGCAAATATTTTTTCACTTAATCTTGATGATACTTGGTGGTAATGATCAGTACACAAATCCCACTTGGCTCACCAAATTTTGTTCTTCTAAATTGATGCGTTCGTGTACAGTAGCAGTTTTTATATTTAGGTTTCTCTCTGTTCTCTCCTATATAGATAGATGAATTTGGAACTCTAAATCCAACATGGTTGTAGTAGATCTTTGAAACTTGACAAAATAAAGGAGATCTCAGTTTTTTCTCTATGGTTTGTTTCCTCTTCAAGTAGCCCTAGGCACAGACTGTGGAAAAGCACTTTCATTGAGAGGGGTTGCCAAGCTTCTAAGAAATAACGAGTTTCCGAAATACCAGCAAATATTTTTTCACCCAATTTTGATGATATTTGGTGGTAATGATCAGTACACAAATCCCACTTGGCTCACCAAATTTTGTTCTTCTAGTTTGAAGCTTTCGTCTACAGTGGCAGTTTATATATTTAGGTTTCCCTCTGTTCGCTCCAATTTAGATAGATGAATTTTGAACTCTAAATCCAACATGGTTTGAAGTAGCTCTTTGAAACTTGACAAAATAAAGGAGTTCTCAGTTTTGTCTATATGGTTTGTTTCCTCTTCAAGTAGCCCTAGGCACACACTGTGGAAAAGCACTTTCATTGAGAGTGGTTGCCAAGCTTCTAAGAAATATCGAGTTTCCGAAATACCAGCAAATATTTTTTCACCCAATCTTGATGATACTTGTTGCTAATGATCAGTACACAGATCCCACTTGGCTCACCGATTTTGTTCTTCTCGGTTGAAGCGTTCGTCTACAGTTACAGTTTTTATATTTAGGTTTCACTCTGTTCTCTCATATATAGGTAGATGATTTTGGAACTCTAAATCCAACATGGTTTGTAGTAGCTCTTTGAAACTTGACAAAATAAAGGAGTTCTGAGTTTTTTCTCTATGGTTTGTTTTCTCTTCAAGTTGCCCTAGGCACAGACTGTGGAAAAGCACTTTCATTGAGAGGGGTGGCCAAGCTTCTAAGAAATAACGAGTTTCCGAAATACCAGCAAATATTTTTTCACCCAATCTTGATGATACTTGTTGCTAATGACCAGTACACAAATCCCACTTGGCTCACCAAATTTTATTCTTCTAGGTTGAAGCGTTCGTCTACAGTAGCAGTTTTGATATTTAGGTTTCTCTCTGTTCTCTCCTATATAGATAGATGAATTTGGAACTCTAAATCCAACATGGATTGTAGTAGCTCCTTGAAACTTGAAAAAATAAAGGAGTTCTCAGTTTTGAGTCTATAGTTTGTTGCCTCTTCAAGTAGCCCTAGGCACAGACTGTGGAAAAGCACTTTCATTGAGAGTGGTTGCCAAGCTTCTAAGAAATTACAAGTTTCCGAAATACCAACAAATATTTTTTCACCCAAACTTGATGATACTTGGTGGTAATGATCAGTACACAAATTTCACTTGGCTCACCAAATTTTGTTCCTCTAGGTTGAAGCGTTCGTCTACAGTAGCAGTTTTTATACTTAGGTTTCTCTCTGTTCTCTCCTATATAGATAGATGAATTTGGAACACTAAATCCAACATGGATTGTAGTAGCTCTTTGAAACTTGACAAAATAAAGGAGTTCTCAGTTTTGTCTCTACGGTTTGTTTCCTCTTCAAGTAGCCCTAGGCACACACTGTGGAAAAGCACTTTCATTGAGAGGGGTTGCCCAGCTTCTAAGAAATAACGAGTTTCCGAAATACCAGCAGATATTTTTCCACCCAATCTTGATGATACTTGGTGGTAATGATCAGTACACCGATCCCACTTGGCTCACCAAATTTTGTTCTTCTAGGTTGAAGCGTTCGTCTACAGTAGCAGTTTTTATATTTAGGTTTCACTCTGTTCTCTCATATATAGGTAGATGAATTTGGAACTCTACATCCAACATGGTTTGTAGTAGCTCTTTGAAACTTGACAAAATAAAGGAGTTCTGAGTTTTTTCTCTATGGTTTGTTTTCTCTTCAAGTTGCCCTAGGCACAGACTGTGGAAAAGCACTTTCATTGAGAGGGGTTGCCAAGCTTCTAAGAAATAACGAGTTTCCGAAATACCAGCAAATATTTTTTCACCCAATCTTGATGATACTTGTTGCTAATGACCAGCACACAAATCCCACTTGGCTCACCAAATTTTGTTCTTCTAGGTTGAAGCGTTCGTCTACAGTAGCAGTTTTTATATTTAGGTTTCTCTCTGTTCTCTCCTATATAGAGATGAATTTGGAACTCTAAATCCAACATGGATTGTAGTAGCTCTTTGAAACTTGACAAAATAAAGGAGTTCTCACTTTTGTCTCTATGGTTTGTTTCCTCTTCAAGTAGCCCTAGACACACACTGTGGATAAGCACTTTCATTGAGAGGGGTTGCCAAGCTTCTTAGAAATAACGAGTTTCCGAAATACCAGCAAATATTTTTTCACCCATCTTGATGATACTTGGTGGTAATGATAAGTACACAGATCCCACTTGGCTCACCAAATTTTGTTCTTCTAGGTTGAAGCGTTCGTCTACAGTAGCAGTTTTTATATTTAGGTTTCACTCTGTTCTCTCATATATAGGTAGATGAATTTTGAACTCTAAATCCAACATGGTTTGTAGTAGCTCTTTGAAACTTGACAAAATAAAAGAGTTCTCAGTTTTGTCTCTATGGATTGTTTCCTCTTCAAGTAGCCCTAGGCACACACTGTTTAAAAGCACTTTCATTGAGAGGGGTTGACAAGCTTCTAAGAATTAACGAGTTTCCGAAATACCAGCAAATATCTTTTCACCCAATCTTGATGATACTTGTTGCTAATGATCAGTACACAAATCCCACTTGGCTCACCAAATTTGGTTCTTCTAGGTTGAAGCATTTGTCTACAGTAGCAGTTTTTATATTTAGGTTTCCCTATGTTCTCTCCTATAGAGATAGATGAATTTGGAACACTAAATCCAACATGGTTTGTAGTAGCTCTTTGAAACTTGACAAAATAAAGAAGTTCTCAGTTTTGTCTCTATGGTTTGTTTCCTCTTCAAGTAGCCCTAGGCACACACTGTGGAAAAGCACTTTCATTGAGAGTGGTTGCCAAGCTTCTAAGAAATATCGAGTTTCCGAAATACCAGCAAATATTTTTTCACCCAATCTTGATGATACTTGTTGCTAATGATCAGTACACAGATCCCACTTGGCTCACCGATTTTGTTCTTCTCGGTTGAAGCGTTCGTCTACAGTTACAGTTTTTATATTTAGGTTTCACTCTGTTCTCTCATATATAGGTAGATGATTTTGGAACTCTAAATCCAACATGGTTTGTAGTAGCTCTTTGAAACTTGACAAAATAAAGGAGTTCTGAGTTTTTTCTCTATGGTTTGTTTTCTCTTCAAGTTGCCCTAGGCACAGACTGTGGAAAAGCACTTTCATTGAGAGGGGTGGCCAAGCTTCTAAGAAATAACGAGTTTCCGAAATACCAGCAAATATTTTTTCACCCAATCTTGATGATACTTGTTGCTAATGACCAGTACACAAATCCCACTTGGCTCACCAAATTTTATTCTTCTAGGTTGAAGCGTTCGTCTACAGTAGCAGTTTTGATATTTAGGTTTCTCTCTGTTCTCTCCTATATAGATAGATGAATTTGGAACTCTAAATCCAACATGGATTGTAGTAGCTCCTTGAAACTTGAAAAAATAAAGGAGTTCTCAGTTTTGTCTCTATGGATTGTTTCCTCTTCAAGTAGCCCTAGGCACACACTGTGGAAAAGCACTTTCATTGAGAGGGGTGGCCAAGCTTCTAAGAAATAACGAATTTCCGAAATACCAGCAAATATTTTTTCACCCAATCTTGATGATACTTGTTGCTAATGATCAGTACACAAATCCCACTTGGCTCACCAAATTTTGTTCTTCTAGGTTGAAGCGTTCGTCTACACTAGCAGTTTTTATATTTAGGTTTCACTCTGTTCTCTCCTATATAGATAGATGAATTTGGAACTCTAAATCCAACATGGATTGTAGTAGCTCTTTGAAACTTGACAAAATAAAGGAGTTCTCAGTTTTTTCTCTATGGTTTGTTTCCTCTTCAAGAAGCCCTAGTCACAGACAGTGGAAAAGCACTTTCATTGAGAGGGGTTGCCAAGCTTCTAAGAAATTACGAGTTTCCGAAATACCAGCAAATATTTTTTCACCCAATCTTGATGATACTTGGTGGTAATGACCAGTACACAAATCCCACTTGGCTCACCAAATTTTGTTTTTCTAGGTTGAAGCGTTCGTCTACAGTAGCAGTTTTTATATTTAGGTTTCCCTCTGTTCTCTCCTATATAGATAGATGAATTTGGAACTCTAAACCCAACATGGATTGTAGTAGCTCTTTGAAACTTGACAAAATAAAGGAGTTCTCAGTTTTGAGTCTATAGTTTGTTGCCTCTTCAAGTAGCCCTAGGCACAGACTGTGGAAAAGCACTTTCATTGAGAGTGGTTGCCAAGCTTCTAAGAAATTACAAGTTTCCGAAATACCAACAAATATTTTTTCACCCAAACTTGATGATACTTGGTGGTAATGATCAGTACACAAATTTCACTTGGCTCACCAAATTTTGTTCCTCTAGGTTGAAGCGTTCGTCTACAGTAGCAGTTTTTATACTTAGGTTTCTCTCTGTTCTCTCCTATATAGATAGATGAATTTGGAACTCTAAATCCAACATGGATTGTAGTAGCTCTTTGAAACTTGACAAAATAAAGGAGTTCTCAGTTTTGTCTCTACGGTTTGTTTCCTCTTCAAGTAGCCCTAGGCACACACTGTGGAAAAGCACTTTCATTGAGAGGGGTTGCCCAGCTTCTAAGAAATAACGAGTTTCCGAAATACCAGCAGATATTTTTCCACCCAATCTTGATGATACTTGGTGGTAATGATCAGTACACCGATCCCACTTGGCTCACCAAATTTTGTTCTTCTAGGTTGAAGCGTTCGTCTACAGTAGCAGTTTTTATATTTAGGTTTCACTCTGTTCTCTCATATATAGGTAGATGAATTTGGAACTCTACATCCAACATGGTTTGTAGTAGCTCTTTGAAACTTGACAAAATAAAGGAGTTCTGAGTTTTTTCTCTATGGTTTGTTTTCTCTTCAAGTTGCCCTAGGCACAGACTGTGGAAAAGCACTTTCATTGAGAGGGGTTGCCAAGCTTCTAAGAAATAACGAGTTTCCGAAATACCAGCAAATATTTTTTCACCCAATCTTGATGATACTTGTTGCTAATGACCAGCACACAAATCCCACTTGGCTCACCAAATTTTGTTCTTCTAGGTTGAAGCGTTCGTCTACAGTAGCAGTTTTTATATTTAGGTTTCTCTCTGTTCTCTCCTATATAGAGATGAATTTGGAACTCTAAATCCAACATGGATTGTAGTAGCTCTTTGAAACTTGACAAAATAAAGGAGTTCTCACTTTTGTCTCTATGGTTTGTTTCCTCTTCAAGTAGCCCTAGACACACACTGTGGATAAGCACTTTCATTGAGAGGGGTTGCCAAGCTTCTTAGAAATAACGAGTTTCCGAAATACCAGCAAATATTTTTTCACCCATCTTGATGATACTTGGTGGTAATGATAAGTACACAGATCCCACTTGGCTCACCAAATTTTGTTCTTCTAGGTTGAAGCGTTCGTCTACAGTAGCAGTTTTTATATTTAGGTTTCACTCTGTTCTCTCATATATAGGTAGATGAATTTTGAACTCTAAATCCAACATGGTTTGTAGTAGCTCTTTGAAACTTGACAAAATAAAAGAGTTCTCAGTTTTGTCTCTATGGATTGTTTCCTCTTCAAGTAGCCCTAGGCACACACTGTTTAAAAGCACTTTCATTGAGAGGGGTTGACAAGCTTCTAAGAATTAACGAGTTTCCGAAATACCAGCAAATATCTTTTCACCCAATCTTGATGATACTTGTTGCTAATGATCAGTACACAAATCCCACTTGGCTCACCAAATTTGGTTCTTCTAGGTTGAAGCATTTGTCTACAGTAGCAGTTTTTATATTTAGGTTTCCCTATGTTCTCTCCTATAGAGATAGATGAATTTGGAACACTAAATCCAACATGGTTTGTAGTAGCTCTTTGAAACTTGACAAAATAAAGAAGTTCTCAGTTTTGTCTCTATGGTTTGTTTCCTCTTCAAGTAGCCCTAGGCACACACTGTGGAAAAGCACTTTCATTGAGAGTGGTTGCCAAGCTTCTAAGAAATATCGAGTTTCCGAAATACCAGCAAATATTTTTTCACCCAATCTTGATGATACTTGTTGCTAATGATCAGTACACAGATCCCACTTGGCTCACCGATTTTGTTCTTCTCGGTTGAAGCGTTCGTCTACAGTTACAGTTTTTATATTTAGGTTTCACTCTGTTCTCTCATATATAGGTAGATGATTTTGGAACTCTAAATCCAACATGGTTTGTAGTAGCTCTTTGAAACTTGACAAAATAAAGGAGTTCTGAGTTTTTTCTCTATGGTTTGTTTTCTCTTCAAGTTGCCCTAGGCACAGACTGTGGAAAAGCACTTTCATTGAGAGGGGTGGCCAAGCTTCTAAGAAATAACGAGTTTCCGAAATACCAGCAAATATTTTTTCACCCAATCTTGATGATACTTGTTGCTAATGACCAGTACACAAATCCCACTTGGCTCACCAAATTTTATTCTTCTAGGTTGAAGCGTTCGTCTACAGTAGCAGTTTTGATATTTAGGTTTCTCTCTGTTCTCTCCTATATAGATAGATGAATTTGGAACTCTAAATCCAACATGGATTGTAGTAGCTCCTTGAAACTTGAAAAAATAAAGGAGTTCTCAGTTTTGTCTCTATGGATTGTTTCCTCTTCAAGTAGCCCTAGGCACACACTGTGGAAAAGCACTTTCATTGAGAGGGGTGGCCAAGCTTCTAAGAAATAACGAATTTCCGAAATACCAGCAAATATTTTTTCACCCAATCTTGATGATACTTGTTGCTAATGATCAGTACACAAATCCCACTTGGCTCACCAAATTTTGTTCTTCTAGGTTGAAGCGTTCGTCTACACTAGCAGTTTTTATATTTAGGTTTCACTCTGTTCTCTCCTATATAGATAGATGAATTTGGAACTCTAAATCCAACATGGATTGTAGTAGCTCTTTGAAACTTGACAAAATAAAGGAGTTCTCAGTTTTTTCTCTATGGTTTGTTTCCTCTTCAAGAAGCCCTAGTCACAGACAGTGGAAAAGCACTTTCATTGAGAGGGGTTGCCAAGCTTCTAAGAAATTACGAGTTTCCGAAATACCAGCAAATATTTTTTCACCCAATCTTGATGATACTTGGTGGTAATGACCAGTACACAAATCCCACTTGGCTCACCAAATTTTGTTTTTCTAGGTTGAAGCGTTCGTCTACAGTAGCAGTTTTTATATTTAGGTTTCCCTCTGTTCTCTCCTATATAGATAGATGAATTTGGAACTCTAAACCCAACATGGATTGTAGTAGCTCTTTGAAACTTGACAAAATAAAGGAGTTCTCAGTTTTGAGTCTATAGTTTGTTGCCTCTTCAAGTAGCCCTAGGCACAGACTGTGGAAAAGCACTTTCATTGAGAGTGGTTGCCAAGCTTCTAAGAAATTACAAGTTTCCGAAATACCAACAAATATTTTTTCACCCAAACTTGATGATACTTGGTGGTAATGATCAGTACACAAATTTCACTTGGCTCACCAAATTTTGTTCCTCTAGGTTGAAGCGTTCGTCTACAGTAGCAGTTTTTATACTTAGGTTTCTCTCTGTTCTCTCCTATATAGATAGATGAATTTGGAACTCTAAATCCAACATGGATTGTAGTAGCTCTTTGAAACTTGACAAAATAAAGGAGTTCTCAGTTTTGTCTCTACGGTTTGTTTCCTCTTCAAGTAGCCCTAGGCACACACTGTGGAAAAGCACTTTCATTGAGAGGGGTTGCCCAGCTTCTAAGAAATAACGAGTTTCCGAAATACCAGCAGATATTTTTCCACCCAATCTTGATGATACTTGGTGGTAATGATCAGTACACCGATCCCACTTGGCTCACCAAATTTTGTTCTTCTAGGTTGAAGCGTTCGTCTACAGTAGCAGTTTTTATATTTAGGTTTCACTCTGTTCTCTCATATATAGGTAGATGAATTTGGAACTCTACATCCAACATGGTTTGTAGTAGCTCTTTGAAACTTGACAAAATAAAGGAGTTCTGAGTTTTTTCTCTATGGTTTGTTTTCTCTTCAAGTTGCCCTAGGCACAGACTGTGGAAAAGCACTTTCATTGAGAGGGGTTGCCAAGCTTCTAAGAAATAACGAGTTTCCGAAATACCAGCAAATATTTTTTCACCCAATCTTGATGATACTTGTTGCTAATGACCAGCATACAAATCCCACTTGGCTCACCAAATTTTGTTCTTCTAGGTTGAAGCGTTCGTCTACAGTAGCAGTTTTTATATTTAGGTTTCTCTCTGTTCTCTCCTATATAGAGATGAATTTGGAACTCTAAATCCAACATGGATTGTAGTAGCTCTTTGAAACTTGACAAAATAAAGGAGTTCTCACTTTTGTCTCTATGGTTTGTTTCCTCTTCAAGTAGCCCTAGACACACACTGTGGATAAGCACTTTCATTGAGAGGGGTTGCCAAGCTTCTTAGAAATAACGAGTTTCCGAAATACCAGCAAATATTTTTTCACCCATCTTGATGATACTTGGTGGTAATGATAAGTACACAGATCCCACTTGGCTCACCAAATTTTGTTCTTCTAGGTTGAAGCGTTCGTCTACAGTAGCAGTTTTTATATTTAGGTTTCACTCTGTTCTCTCATATATAGGTAGATGAATTTTGAACTCTAAATCCAACATGGTTTGTAGTAGCTCTTTGAAACTTGACAAAATAAAAGAGTTCTCAGTTTTGTCTCTATGGATTGTTTCCTCTTCAAGTAGCCCTAGGCACACACTGTTTAAAAGCACTTTCATTGAGAGGGGTTGACAAGCTTCTAAGAAATAACGAGTTTCCGAAATACCAGCAAATATCTTTTCACCCAATCTTGATGATACTTGTTGCTAATGATCAGTACACAAATCCCACTTGGCTCACCAAATTTGGTTCTTCTAGGTTGAAGCATTTGTCTACAGTAGCAGTTTTTATATTTAGGTTTCCCTATGTTCTCTCCTATAGAGATAGATGAATTTGGAACACTAAATCCAACATGGTTTGTAGTAGCTCTTTGAAACTTGACAAAATAAAGAAGTTCTCAGTTTTGTCTCTATGGTTTGTTTCCTCTTCAAGTAGCCCTAGGCACACACTGTGGAAAAGCACTTTCATTGAGAGTGGTTGCCAAGCTTCTAAGAAATATCGAGTTTCCGAAATACCAGCAAATATTTTTTCACCCAATCTTGATGATACTTGTTGCTAATGATCAGTACACAGATCCCACTTGGCTCACCGATTTTGTTCTTCTCGGTTGAAGCGTTCGTCTACAGTTACAGTTTTTATATTTAGGTTTCACTCTGTTCTCTCATATATAGGTAGATGATTTTGGAACTCTAAATCCAACATGGTTTGTAGTAGCTCTTTGAAACTTGACAAAATAAAGGAGTTCTGAGTTTTTTCTCTATGGTTTGTTTTCTCTTCAAGTTGCCCTAGGCACAGACTGTGGAAAAGCACTTTCATTGAGAGGGGTCGCCAAGCTTCTAAGAAATAACGAGTTTCCGAAATACCAGCAAATATTTTTTCACCCAATCTTGATGATACCTGTTGCTAATGACCAGTACACAAATCCCACTTGGCTCACCAAGTTTTATTCTTCTAGGTTGAAGCGTTCGTCTACAGTAGCAGTTTTGATATTTAGGTTTCTCTCTGTTCTCTCCTATATAGATAGATGAATTTGGAACTCTAAATCCAACATGGATTGTAGTAGCTCCTTGAAACTTGAAAAAATAAAGGAGTTCTCAGTTTTTTCTCTATGGATTGTTTCCTCTTCAAGTAGCCCTAGGCACACACTGTGGAAAAGCACTTTCATTGAGAGGGGTTGCCAAGCTTCTAAGAAATAACGAGTTTCCGAAATACCAGCAAATATTTTTTCACCCAATCTTGATGATACTTGGTGGTAATGACCAGTACACAAATCCCACTTGGCTCACCAAATTTTGTTCTTCTAGGTTGAAGCGTTCGTCTACAGTAGCAGTTTTTATATTTAGGTTTCCCTCTGTTCTCTCCTATATAGATAGATGAATTTGGAACTCTAAACCCAACATGGATTGTAGTAGCTCTTTGAAACTTGGCAAAATAAAGGAGTTCTCAGTTTTGAGTCTATAGTTTGTTGCCTCTTCAAGTAGCCCTAGGCACAGACTGTGGAAAAGCACTTTCATTGAGAGTGGTTGCCAAGCTTCTAAGAAATTACAAGTTTCCGAAATACCAACAAATATTTTTTCACCCAAACTTGATGATACTTGGTGGTAATGATCAGTACACAAATTTCACTTGGCTCACCAAATTTTGTTCCTCTAGGTTGAAGCGTTCGTCTGCAGTAGCAGTTTTTATACTTAGGTTTCTCTCTGTTCTCTCCTATATAGATAGATGAATTTGGAACTCTAAATCCAACATGGATTGTAGTAGCTCTTTGAAACTTGACAAAATAAAGGAGTTCTCAGTTTTGTCTCTACGGTTTGTTTCCTCTTCAAGTAGCCCTAGGCACACACTGTGGAAAAGCACTTTCATTGAGAGGGGTTGCCCAGCTTCTAAGAAATAACGAGTTTCCGAAATACCAGCAGATATTTTTCCACCCAATCTTGATGATACTTGGTGGTAATGATCAGTACACCGATCCCACTTGGCTCACCAAATTTTGTTCTTCTAGGTTGAAGCGTTCGTCTACAGTAGCAGTTTTTATATTTAGGTTTCACTCTGTTCTCTCATATATAGGTAGATGAATTTGGAACTCTACATCCAACATGGTTTGTAGTAGCTCTTTGAAACTTGACAAAATAAAGGAGTTCTGAGTTTTTTCTCTATGGTTTGTTTTCTCTTCAAGTTGCCCTAGGCACAGACTGTGGAAAAGCACTTTCATTGAGAGGGGTTGCCAAGCTTCTAAGAAATAACGAGTTTCCGAAATACCAGCAAATATTTTTTCACCCAATCTTGATGATACTTGTTGCTAATGACCAGCACACAAATCCCACTTGGCTCACCAAATTTTGTTCTTCAAGGTTGAAGCGTTCGTCTACAGTAGCAGTTTTTATATTTAGGTTTCTCTCTGTTCTCTCCTATATAGAGATGAATTTGGAACTCTATATCCAACATGGATTGTAGTAGCTCTTTGAAACTTGACAAAATAAAGGAGTTCTCACTTTTGTCTCTATGGTTTGTTTCCTCTTCAAGTAGCCCTAGGCACACACTGTGGATAAGCACTTTCATTGAGAGGGGTTGCCAAGCTTCTTAGAAATAACGAGTTTCCGAAATACCAGCAAATATTTTTTCACCCATCTTGATGATACTTGGTGGTAATGATAAGTACACAGATCCCACTTGGCTCACCAAATTTTGTTCTTCTAGGTTGAAGCGTTCGTCTACAGTAGCAGTTTTTATATTTAGGTTTCACTCTGTTCTCTCATATATAGTTAGATGAATTTTGAACTCTAAATCCAACATGGTTTGTAGTAGCTCTTTGAAACTTGACAAAATAAAAGAGTTCTCAGTTTTGTCTCTATGGATTGTTTCCTCTTCAAGTAGCAATAGGCACACAATGTTTAAAAGCACTTTCATTGAGAGGGGTTGACAAGCTTCTAAGAAATAACGAGTTTCCGAAATACCAGCAAATATCTTTTCACCCAATCTTGATGATACTTGTTGCTAATGATCAGTACACAAATCCCACTTGGCTCACCAAATTTGGTTCTTCTAGGTTGAAGCATTTGTCTACAGTAGCAGTTTTTATATTTAGGTTTCCCTATGTTCCCTTCTATAGAGATAGATGAATTTGGAACACTAAATCCAACATGGTTTGTAGTAGCTCTTTGAAACTTGACAAAATAAAGAAGTTCTCAGTTTTGTCTCTATGGTTTGTTTCCTCTTCAAGTAGCCCTAGGCACACACTGTGGAAAAGCACTTTCATTGAGAGTGGTTGCCAAGCTTCTAAGAAATTACGAGTTTCCGAAATACCAGCAAATATTTTTTCACCCAATCTTGATGATACTTGTTGCTAATGATCAGTACACAGATCCCACTTGGCTCACCGATTTTGTTCTTCTCGGTTGAAGCGTTCGTCTACAGTAGCAGTTTTTATATTTAGGTTTCACTCTGTTCTCTCATATATAGGTAGATGATTTTGGAACTCTAAATCCAACATGGTTTGTAGTAGCTCTTTGAAACTTGACAAAATAAAGGAGTTCTGAGTTTTTTCTCTATGGTTTGTTTTCTCTTCAAGTTGCCCTAGGCACAGACTGTGGAAAAGCACTTTCATTGAGAGGGGTGGCCAAGCTTCTAAGAAATAACGAGTTTCCGAAATACCAGCAAATATTTTTTCACCCAATCTTGATGATACTTGTTGCTAATGACCAGTACACAAATCCCACTTGGCTCACCAAATTTTATTCTTCTATGTTGAAGCGTTCGTCTACAGTAGCAGTTTTGATATTTAGGTTTCTCTCTGTTCTCTCCTATATAGATAGATGAATTTGGAACTCTAAATCCAACATGGATTGTAGTAGCTCCTTGAAACTTGAAAAAATAAAGGAGTTCTCAGTTTTGTCTCTATGGATTGTTTCCTCTTCAAGTAGCCCTAGGCACACACTGTGGAAAAGCACTTTCATTGAGAGGGGTTGCCAAGCTTCTAAGAAATAACGAGTTTCCGAAATACCAGCAAATATTTTTTCACCCAATCTTGATGATACTTGTTGCTAATGATCAGTACACAAATCCCACTTGGCTCACCAAATTTTGTTCTTCTAGGTTGAAGCGTTCGTCTACACTAGCAGTTTTTATATTTAGGTTTCCCTCTGTTCTCTCCTATATAGATAGATGAATTTGGAACTCTAAATCCAACATGGATTGTAGTAGCTCTTTGAAACTTGACAAAATAAAGGAGTTCTCAGTTTTGTCTCTATGGTTTGTTTCCTCTTCAAGTAGCCCTAGTCACAGACAGTGGAAAAGCACTTTCATTGAGAGGGGTTGCCAAGCTTCTAAGAAATTACGAGTTCCCGAAATACCAGCAAATATTTTTTCACCCAAACTTGATGATACTTGGTGGTAATGATCAGTACACAAATTTCACTTGGCTCACCAAATTTTGTTCCTCTAGGTTGAAGCGTTCGTCTACAGTAGCAGTTTTTATACTTAGGTTTCTCTCTGTTCTCTCCTATATAGATAGATGAATTTGGAACTCTAAATCCAACATGGATTGTAGTAGCTCTTTGAAACTTGACAAAATAAAGGAGTTCTCAGTTTTATCTCTACGGTTTGTTTCCTCTTCAAGTAGCCCTAGGCACACACTGTGGAAAAGCACTTTCATTGAGAGGGGTTGCCCAGCTTCTAAGAAATAACGAGTTTCCGAAATACCAGCAGATATTTTTCCACCCAATCTTGATGATACTTGGTGGTAATGATCAGTACACCGATCCCACTTGGCTCACCAAATTTTGTTCTTCTAGGTTGAAGCGTTCGTCTACAGTAGCAGTTTTTATATTTAGGTTTCACTCTGTTCTCTCATATATAGGTAGAAGAATTTGGAACTCTACATCCAACATGGTTTGTAGTAGCTCTTTGAAACTTGACAAAATAAAGGAGTTCTGAGTTTTTTCTCTATGGTTTGTTTTCTCTTCAAGTTGCCCTAGGCACAGACTGTGGAAAAGCACTTTCATTGAGAGGGGTTGCCAAGCTTCTAAGAAATAACGAGTTTCCGAAATACCAGCAAATATTTTTTCACCCAATCTTGATGATACTTGTTGCTAATGACCAGCACACAAATCCCACTTGGCTCACCAAATTTTGTTCTTCTAGGTAGAAGCGTTCGTCTACAGTACCAGTTTTTATATTAAGGTTTCCCTCTGTTCTCTCCTATATAGATAGATGAATTTGGAACTCTAAATCCAACATGGATTGTAGTAGCTCTTTGAAACTTAACAAAATAAAGAAGTTCTCAGTTTTGTCTCTATGGTTTGTTTCCTCTTCAAGTAGCCCTAGTCACAGATTGTGGAAAAGCACTTTCATTGAGAGGGGTTGCCAAGCTTCTAAGAAATTACGAGTTTCCGAAATACCAGGAAATATTTTTTCACCCAATCTTGATGATACTTGGTGGTAATGATCAGTACACAAATACCACTTGGCTCACCAAATTTTGTTCTTCTAGGTTGAAGCGTTCGTCCACAGTAGCAGTTTTTATATTTAGGTTTCCCTCTGTTCTCTCCTATATAGATAGATGAATTTGGAACTCTAAACCCATAATGGATTGTAGTAGCTCTTTGAAACTTGAGAAAATAAAGGAGTTCTCAGTTTTGTCTCTATAGTTTGTTTCCTCTTCAAGTAGCCCTAGGCACAGACTGTGGAAAAGCACTTTCATTGAGAGAGGTTGCCAAGCTTCTAAGAAATTACAAGTTTCCGAAATACCAGCAAATATTTTTTCACCCAAACTTGATGATACTTGGTGGTAATGGTCAGTACACAAATTTCACTTGGCTCACCAAATTTTGTTCCTCTAGGTTGAAGCGTTCGTCTACAGTAGCAGTTTTTATACTTAGGTTTCTCTCTGTTCTCTCCTATATAGATAGATGAATTTGGAACTCTAAATTCAACATGGATTGTAGTAGCTCTTTGAAACTTGACAAAATAAAGGAGTTCTCAGTTTTGTCTCTACGGTTTGTTTCCTCTTCAAGTAGCCCTAGGCACACACTGTGGAAAAGCACTTTCATTGAGAGTGGTTGCCAAGCTTCTAAGAAATAACGAGTTTCCGAAATACCAGCAAATATTTTTTCACCCAATCTTGATGATACTTGGTGGTAATGATCAGTACACAGATCCCACTTGGCTCACCAATTTTGTTCTTCTAGGTTGAAGCGTTCGTCTACAGTAGCAGTTTTTATATTTAGGTTTCACTCTGTTCTCTCATATATAGATAGATGAATTTGAAACTCTAAATCCAACATGGGATGTAGTAGCTCTTTGAAACTTGACAAAATAAAGGAGTTCTCAGTTTTGTCTCTATGGTTTGTTTCCTCTTCAAGTAGCCCTAGTCACAGACTGTGGAAAATAACTTTCATTGAGAGGGGTTGCCAAGCTTCTAAGAAATTACGAGTTTCCGAAATACCAGCAAATATTTTTTCACCCAATCTTGATGATACTTGGTGGTAATGATAAGTACACAGATCCCACTTGGCTCACCAAATTTTGTTCTTCTAGGATGAAGCGTTCGTCTACAGTAGCAGTTTTTATATTTAGGTTTCACTCTGTTCTCTCATGTATAGGTAGATGAATTTGGAACTCTAAATTCAACATGGTTTGTAGTAGCTCTTTGAAACTTGACAAAATAAAAGAGTTCTCAGTTTTGTCTCTATGGATTGTTTTCTCTTAAAGTAGCCCTAGGCACACACTGTGGAAAAGTACTTTCATTGAGAGGGGTTGACAAGCTTCTAAGAAAAAAAGAGTTTCCGAAATACCAGCAAATATTTTTTCACCCAATCTTGATGATACTAGGTGGTAATGATCAGTACACAAATCCCACTTGGTTCACCAAACTTTGTTCTTCTATGTTGAAGCGTTCGTCTACAGTAGCAGTTTTTATATTTAGGTTTCCCTCTGTTCTCTCCTATATAGATAGATGAATTTGGAACTCTAAATCCAACATGGTTTATAGTAGCTCTTTGAAACTTGACAAAATAAAGTAGTTCTCAGTTTTGTCTCTATGGTTTGTTTCCTCTTCAAGTAGCCCTAGGCACAGACTCTGGAAAAGCACTTTCATTGAGAGGGGTTGCCAAGCTGCTAAGAAATAACGATTTTCCGAAACACCAGCATATATGTTTTCACCCAATCTTGATGATACTTGGTGATAATGATCAGTACACAAATCCCACTTGGCTCACCAAATTTTGTTCTTCTATGTTGAAGCGTTCGTCTACAATAGCAGTTTTTATATTTAGGTTTCTCACAGTTCTCTCCTATATAGATAGATGAATTTGGAACTCTAAAACCAATATGGATTGTAGTAGCTCTTTGAAACTTGACAAAATATAGGAGTTCTCAGTTTTGTCTCTATGGTTTGTTTCCTCTTCAAGTAGCCCTAGGCACAGACTGTGGAAGCACTTTCATTGAGATGGGTTGCCAAGCTTCTAAGAAATAACGAGTTTCCAAAATACCAGCAAATATTTTTTCACCCAATCTTGATGATACTTGGTGGTAATGATCAGTACACAGATCGCACTTGGCTCACCAAATTATGTTCTTCTAGGTTGAAGCGTTCGTCTACAGTAGCAATTTTTATATTTAGGTTTCCCTCTGTTCTCTCCTGTATAGATAGATGAGTTTGGAACTCTAAATCCAACATGGTTTGTAGTAGCTCTTTGAAACTTGACAAAATAAAGGAGTTCTCAGTTTTGTCTCTATGGTTTGTTTTCTCTTCAAGTAGCCCTAGGCACACACTGTGGAAAAGCACTTTCATTGAGAGGGGTTGCCAAGCGTCTAAGAAATAACGAGTTTCCGAAACACCAGCAAATATTTTTTCACCCAATCTTGATGATACTAGGTGGTAATGATCAGTACACAAATCCCACTTGGCTCACCAAATTTTGTTCTTCTAGGTTGAAGCGTTCCTCCACAGTAGCAGTTTTTATATTTAGGTTTCCCTCTGTTCTCTCCTGTATAGATAGATGTATTTGGAACTCTAAATCCAACATGGTTTGTAGTAGCACTTTGAAACTTGACAAAATAAAGGAGTTCTCAGTTTTGTCTCTATGGTTTGTTTCCTCTTCAAGTAGCCCTAGGCACAGACTGTGGAAAAGCACTTTAATTGAGAGTGGTTGCCAAGCTTCCAAGAAATTACAAGTTTCCGAAACACCAGCAAATATTTTTTCACGCAATCTTGATGATACTTGTTGGTAATGATCAGTACACAAATCACACTTGGCTCACCAAATTTTGTTCTTCTAGGTTGAAGCGTTCGTCTACAGTAGCAGTTTTTATATTTAGGTTTCTCTCTGTTCTCTCCTATATAGATAGATGAATTTGGAACTCTAAATCCAACATGGATTTTAGTAGCTCTTTGAAACTTGACAAAATAAAAGAGTGCTCAGTTTTGTCTCTATGGTTTGTTTCCTCTTCAAGTAGCCCTAGGCACAGACTGTGGAAAAGCACTTTCATTGAGAGGGGTTGCCAAGCTTCTAAGAAATAACGAGTTTCCGAAATACCAGCAAATATTTTTTCACCCAATCTTGATGATACTTGGTGGTAATGATCAGTACACAAATCCCACTTGGTTCACCAAATTTTGTTCTTCTAGTTTGAAGCTTTCGTCTACAGTAGCAGTTTATATATTTAGGTTTCCCTCTGTTCTCTCCTATTTAGATAGATGAATATTGAACTCTAAATCCAACATTGTTTGAAGTAGCTCTTTGAAACTTAACAAAATAAAGGAGTTCTCAGTTTTGTCTCTATGGTTTGTTTCCTCTTCAAGTAGCCCTAGGCACAGACTGTGGAAAGCACTTTCATTGAGATGGGTTGCCAAGCTTCTAAGAAATAACGAGTTTCCAAAATACCAGCAAATATTTTTTCACCCAATCTTGATGATACTTGGTGGTAATGATGAGTACACAAATCCCACTTGGCTCACCAAATTTTGTTCTTCTAGGTTCAAGCGTTCGTCTACAGTACCAGTTTATATATTTAGGTTTCACTCTGTTCTCTCCTGTATAGATAGATGAATTTGGAACTCTAAATCCAACATGGTTTGTAGTAGCTCTTTGAAACTTGACAAAATAAAGGAGTTCTCAGTTTTGTCTCTATGGTTTGTTTCCTCTTCAAGTAGCCCTAGGCACAGACTGTGGAAGCACTTTCATTGAGAGGGGTTGCCAAGCTTCTAAGAAATAACGAGTTTCCGAAATACCAGCAAATATTTTTTCACCAAATCTTGATGATACGTTGGTGGTAATTATCAGTACACAAATCCCACTTGGCTCACCAAATTTTGTTCTTCTACGTTGAAGCGTTAGTCTACAGGAGCAGTTTTTATATTTAGGATTCACTCTGTTCTCTCATATATAGATAGATGAATTTGGAACTCTAAATCCAACATGGTTTGTAGTAGCTCTTTGAAACTTGACAAAATAAAGGAGTTCTCAGTTTTGTCTCTATGGTTTGTTTCCTCTTCAAGTAGCCGTAGGCACAGACTGTGGAAAAGCACTTTCATTGAGAGTGGTTGCCAAGCTTCTAAGAAATTACAAGTTTCCGAAACACCAGCAAATATTTTTTCTCCCAATCTTGATGATACTTGTTGGTAATGATCAGTACACAAATCCCACTTGGCTCACCAAATTTTGTTCTTCTAGGTTGAAGCGTTCGTCTACAGTAGCAGTTTTTATATTTAGGTTTCTCTCTGTTCTCTCCTATATAGATAGATGAATTTGGAACTCTAAATCCAACATGGATTGTAGTAGCTCTTTGAAACTTGACAACACAAAGGAGTTCTCAGTTTTGTCTCTATGGTTTGTTTCCTCTTCAAGTAGCCCTAGGCACAGACTGTGGAAAAGCACTTTCATTGAGAGGGGTTGCCAAGCTTCTAAGAAATTACGAGTTTCCGAAATACCAGGAAATATTTTTTCACCCAATCTTGATGATACTTGGTGGTAATGATCAGTACACAAATCCCACTTGGCTCACCAAATTTTGTTCTTCTAGGTTGAAGCGTTCGTCTACAGTAGCAGTTTTTATATTTAGGTTTCCCTCCGTTCTCTCCTGTATAGATAGATGAATTTGGAACCCTAATCCAACATGGTTTGTAGTAGCTCTTTGAATCTTGACAAAATAAAGAATTCTGAGTTTTGTCTCTATGGTTTGTTTCCTCTTCAAGTAGCCCTAGGCAAAGACTGTGGAAAAGCCCTTTCAATGAGAGGGCTTGCCAAGCTTCTAAGAATTAACGAGTTTCCGGAATACCAGCAAATATTTTTTCACCCAATCTTGATGATACTTGGTGGTAATGATGAGTACACAGATACCACTTGGCTCACCAAATTTTGTTCTTCTAGGTTGAAGCGTTCGTCTACAGTAGCAGTTTTTATATTTAGGTTTCTCTCTGTTCTCTCCTATATAGATAGATGAATTTGGAACTCTAAATCCAACATGGATTGTAGTAGCTCTTTGAAACTTGACAAAATAAAGGAGTTCTCAGTTTTGTCTCTATGGTTTGTTTCCTCTTCAAGTAGCCCTAGGCACAGACTGTGGAAGCACTTTCATTGAGATGGGTTGCAAAGCTTCTAAGAAATAACGAGTTTCCAAAATACCAGCAAATATTTTTTCACCCAATCTTGATGATACTTGGTGGTAATGATCAGTACACAAATCCCACTTGGCTCACCCAATTTTGTTCTTCTACGTTGAAGCGTTCGTCTACAGGAGCAGTTTTTATATTTAGGTTTCACTCTGTTCTCACATATATAGATAGATGAATTTGGAACTCTAAATCCAACATGGTTTGTAGTAGCTCTTTGAAACTTGACAAAATAAAGGAGTTCTCAGTTTTGTCTCTATGGTTTGTTTTCTCTTCAAGTAGCCCTAGGCACAGACTGTGGAAAGCACTTTCATTGAGATGGGTTGCCAAGCTTCTAAGAAATAACGAGTTTCTAAAATACCAGCAAATATTTTTTCACATAATCTTGATGATACTTGGTGGTAATGATCAGTACACAAATCCCACTTGGCTCACCAATATTTGTTCTTCTAGGTTGAAGGGTTCGTCTACAATAGCAGTTTTCATATTTAGTTTTCCCTCTGTTCTCTCCTATATAGATAGATGAATTTGGAACTCTAAATCCAACATGGTTTATAGTAGCTCTTTGAAACTTGACAAAATAAAGGAGTTCTCAGGTTTGTCTCTATGGTTTGTTTCCTCTTCAAGTAGCCCTAGGCACAGACTGTGGAAAAGCACTTTCATTGAGAGGGTTTGCCAAGCTTCTAAGAAATTACGAGTTTCCGAAATACCAGCCAATATTTTTTCACCCAATCTTGATGATACTTGGTGGTAATGATCAGTAAACAAATCCCACTTGGCTCACCAAATTTTGTTCTTCTGGGTTGAAGCGTTCGTCTACAGTAGCAGTTTTTATATTTAGGTTTCCCTCCGTTCTCTCCTGTATAGATAGATGAATTTGGAACCCTAATCCAACATGGTTTGTAGTAGCTCTTTGAAACTTGACAAAATAACGGAGTTCGCAGTTTTGTCTCTATGGATTGTTTCCTCTTCAATTAGCCCTAGGCACAGACTGTGGAAAAGCACTTTCATTGAGAGGTGTTGCCAAGCTTCTAAGAAATAACGAGTTTCCGAAATACCAGCAAATATTTTTTCACCCAATCTTGATGATACTTGTTGGTAATGATCAGTACACAAATCCCACTTGGCTCACCAAATTTTGTTCTTCTAGGTTGAAGCGTTCGTCTACAGTAGCAGTTTTTATGTTTAGGTTTCATTCTGTTCTCTCATATATAGATAGATGAATTTGGAACTCTAAATCCAACATGGTTTGTAGTAGCTCTTTGAAACTTGACAAAATAAAGGAGTTCTCAGTTTTGTCTCTATGGTTTCTTTCCTCTTCAAGTAGTCCTAGTCCCAGACTGTGGAAAAGCACTTTCATTGAGAGGGGTTGCCAAGCTTCTAAGAAATTACGAGTTTCCGAAATACCTGGAAATATTTTTTCACCCAATCTTGATGATACTTGGTGGTAATGATCAGTACAGAAATCCCACTTGGCTCAACCAATTTTGTTCTTCTAGGTTGAAGCGTTCGTCTACAGTAGCAGTTTTGATATTTAGGTTTCCCTCCGTTCTCTCCTGTATAGATAGATGAATTTGGAACCCTAATCCAACATGGTTTGTAGTAGCTCTTTGAATCTTGACAAAATAAAGAATTCTGAGTTTTGTCTCTATGGTTTGTTTCCTCTTCAAGTAGCCCTAGGCACAGACTGTGGAAAAGCACTTTCAATGAGAGGGGTTGCCAAGTTTCTAAGAAATAACGAGATTCCGGAATACCAGCAAGTATTTTTTCACCCAATCTTGATGATACTTGGTGGTAATGATGAGTACACAGATACCACTTGGCTCACCAAATTTTGTTCCTCTAGGTTGAAGCGTTCGTCTACAGTAGCAGTTTTTATATTTAGGTTTCCCTCTGTTCTCTCCTGTATAGATAGATGAATTTGGGACTCTAAATCCAACATGGTTTGTAGTAGCTCTTTGAAACTTGACAAAATAAAGGAGGTCTCAGTTTTGTCTCTATGGTTTCTTTCCTCTTCAAGTAGCCCTAGTCACAGACTGTGGAAAAGCACTTTCATTGAAAGGGGTTGCCAAGTTTCTAAGAAATAACGAGTTTCCAAAATACCAGCAAATATTTTTTCACCCAATCTTGATGATATTTGGTGGTAATGATCAGTACAGAAATCCCACTTGGCTCACCCAATTTTGTTTTTCTACGTTGAAGCGTTCGTCTACAGGAGCAGTTTTTAAATTTAGGTTTCCCTCTGTTCTCTTCTATATAGAAAGATGAATTTGGAAATCTAAATCCAACATGGTTTGTAGTAGCTCTTTGAAACTTGACAAAATAAAGGAGTTCTCAGTTTTGTCTCTATGGTTTCTTTACTCTTCAAGTAGCCCTAGTCCCAGACTGTGGAAAAGCACTTTCACTGAGAGGGGTTGCCAAGCTTCTAAGAAATTACGAGTTTCCGAAACCAGGAAATATTTTTTCACCCAATCTTGAAGATACTTGGTGGTAATGATCAGTACACAAATCCCACTTGGCTCACCAAATTTTGTTCTTCTAGGTTGAAGCGTTCGTCTACAGTAGCAGTTTTTATATTTAGGTTTCCCTCTGTTCTCTCCTTTATAGATAGATGAATTTGGAACACTAATCCAACATGGTTTGTAGTAGCTCTTTGAATCTTGACAAAATAAAGAAGTTCTGAGTTTTGTCTCTATGGTTTGTTTCCTCTTGAAGTAGCCCTAGGCACAGACTGTGGAAAAGCACTTTCAATGAGAGGGTTGCAAAGCTTCTAAAAAATAACGAGTTTCCGAAATACCAGCAAATATTTTTTCACCCAATCTTGATGATACTTGGTGGTAATGATGAGAACACAGATCCCACTTGGCTCACCAAATTTTGTTCTTCTAGGTTGAAGCGTTCGTCTACAGTAGCAGTTTTTATATTTAGGTTTCTCTCTGTTCTCTCCTATATAGATTGATGAATTTGGAACTCTAAATCCAACATGGATTGTAGTAGCTCTTTGAAACTTGACAAAATAAAGGAGTTCTCAGTTTTGTCTCTATGGCTTGTTTCCTCTTCAAGTAGCCCTAGGCACAGACGGTGGAAGCACTTTCATTGAGATGGGTTGACAAGCTTCTAAGAAATAACGAGTTTCCAAAATACCAGCAAATATTTTTTCACCCAATCTTGATGATACTTGGTGGTAATGATCAGTACACAAATCCCACTTGGCTCACCCAATTTTGTTCTTATACGTTGAAGCGTTCGTCTACAGGAGCAGTTTTTATATTTAGGTTTCACTCTGTTCTCTCATATATAGATAGATGAATTTGGAACTCTAAATCCAACATGGTTTGTAGTAGCTCTTTGAAACTTGACAAAATATAGGAGTTCTCAGTTTTGTCTCTATGGTTTGTTTCCTCTTCAAGTAGCCCTAGGCACAGACTGTGGAAAAGCACTTTCATTGAGAGGGGTTGCCAAGCTTCTAAGAAATTACAAGTTTCCGAAACACCAGCAAATATTTTTTCACCCAATCTTGATGATACTTGGTGGAAATGATCAGTACACAAATCCCACTTGGCTCACCAAATTTTGTTCTTCTAGGTTCAAGCGTTCGTCTACAGTAGCAGTTTTTATATTTAGGTTTCCCTCTGTTCTCTCGTGTATAGATAGATGAATTTGGGACTCTAAATCCAACATGGTTTGTAGTAGCTCTTTGAAACTTGACAAAATAAAGGAGTTCTCAGTTTTGTCTCTCTGGTTTCTTTCCTCTTCAAGTAGCCCTAGTCACAGACTGTGGAAAAGCACTTTCATTGAGAGGGGTTGCCCAGCTTCTAAGAAATAACGAGTTTCCAAAATACCAGCAAATATTTTTTCACCCAATCTTGATGATACTTGGTGCTAATGATCAGTACACAAATCCCACTTCGCTCACCAAATTTTGTTCTTATACGTTGAAGCGTTCGTCTACAGGAGCAGTTTTTATATTTAGGTTTCACTCTGTTCTCTCATATATAGATAGATGAATTTGGAACTCTAAATCCAACATGGTTTGTAGTAGCTCTTTGAAACTTGACAAAATAAAGGAGTTCTCAGTTTTGTCTCTATGGTTTGTTTACTCTTTAAGTAGCCCTAGGCACAGACTGTGGAAAAGCACTTTCATTGAGAGTGGTTGCCAAGCTTCTAAGAAATTACAAGTTTCCGAAACACCAGCAAATATTTTTTCACCCAATCTTGATGATACTTGGTGGTAATGATCAGTACACAAATCCCACTTGGCTCACCAAATTTTGTTCTTCTAGGTTGAAGCGTTCGTCTACAGTAGCAGTTATTATATTTAGGTTTTTCTCTGTTCTCTCCTATATAGATAGATGAATTTCGAACTCTAAATCCAACATGGTTGGTAGTAGCTCTTTGAAACTTGACAAAATAAAGGAGGTGTCAGATTTGTATCTATGGTTTGTTTCCTCTTCAAGTAGCCCTAGGCACAGACTGTGGAAAAGCACTTTCATTGAGAGGGGTTGCCAAGCTTCTAAGAAATAACGAGTTTCCGAAATACCAGCAAATATTTTTTCACCCAATCTTGATGATACTTGTTGCTAATGATCAGTACTCAAATCCCACTTGGCACACCAAATTTTGTTCTTCTAGGTTGAAGCGTTCGTGTACAGTAGCAGTTTTTATATTTAGGTTTCACTATGTTCTCTCATATAAATAGATGAATTTGGAACTCTAAATCCAACATGGTTTTTAGTAGCTCTTTGAAACTTGACAAAATAAAGGAGTTCTCAGTTTTGTCGCTATGGTTTGTTTCCTCTTCAAGTAGCCCTAGGCACAGACTGTGGAAAAGCACTTTCATTGAGAGGGGTTCCCAAGCTTCTAAGAAATAACGAGTTTCTGAAATACCAGCAAATATTTTTTCAACCAATCTTGATGATACTTGGTGGTAATGATCAGTACACAAATCCCACTTGGCTCACCAAATTTTTTTCTTGTAGGTTGATGCGTTCGTCTTCAGTAGCAGTTTTTATATTTAGGTTTCACTCTGTTCTCTCATATATAGATAGATGAATTTGGAACTCTAAATCCAACATGGTTTGTAGTAGCTCTTTGAAACTTGACAAAATAAAGGAGTTCTCAGTTTTGTCTCTATGGTTTGTTTCCTCTTCAAGTAGCCCTAGGCACAGACTGTGGAAAGCACTTTCATTGAGATGGGTTGCCAAGCGTCTAAGAAATAACGACTTTCCGAAATACCAGCAAATATTTTTTCACACAATCTTGTTGATACTTGGTGGTAATGATCAGTACACAAATCCCACTTGGCTCACCAAATTTTGTTCTTCTAGGTTGAAGCGTTCGTCTACAGTAGCAGTTTTTATATTTAGGTTTCTCTCTGTTCTCTCCTATATAGATAGATGAATTTGGAACTCTAAATCCAACATGGTTTGTAGTAGTTCTTTGAAACTTGACAAAATAAAGGAGTTCTCAGATTTGTCTCTATGGTTTGTTTCCTCTTCAAGTAGCCCTAGGCACAGACTGTGGAAAAGCACTTTCATTGAGAGGGGTTGCCAAGCTTCTAAGAAATAACGATTTCCGAAATACCAGCAAATATTTTTTCACCCAATCTTGATGATACTTTGTGGTAATGATCAGTACACAAATCCCACTTGGCTCACCAAATTTTGTTCTTCTAGGTTGAAGCATTCGTCTACAGTAGCATTTTTTATATTTAGGTTTCCCTCTGTTCTCTCCTATATAGATAGATGAATTTGGAACTCTAAATCCAACATGGTTTGTAGTAGCTCTTTGAAACTTGACAAAATAAAGGAGTTCTCAGTTTTGTCTCTATGGTTTGTTTACTCTTAAAGTAGCCCTAGGCACAGACTGTGTAAAGCACTTTCATTGAGATGGTTTGCCAAGCTTCTAAGAAATAACGAGTTTCCGAAATACCAGCAAATATTTTTTCACCCAATCTTGATGATACTTGGTGCTAATGATCAGTACACAAATCCCACTTGGCTCAACAAATTTTGTTCTTCTAGGTTTAAGCGTTCGTCTACAGTAGCAGTTTTTGTATTTAGGATTCTCTCTGTTCTCTCCTATATAGAAAGATGAATTTGGAACTCTAAATCCAACATGCTTTGTAGTAGCTCCTTGAAACTTGACAAAATAAAAGAGTTCTCAGTTTTGTCTCTATGGTTTGTTTCCTCTTCAAGTAGCCCTAGGTACAGACTGTGAAAAAGCACTTTCATTGAGAGGGGTTGCCAAGCTTCTAAGAAATAACGAGTTTCCGAAATACCAGCAAATATTTTTTCACCAAATCTTGATGATACTTATTGCTAATGATCAGTACACAAATCCCACTTGGCTCACCAAATTTTGTTTTTCAAGGTTGAAGCGTTCGTGTACAGTAGCAGTTTTTATATTTAGGTTTCCCTCTGTTCTCTCCTATATAGATAGATGAATTTTTAACTCTAAATCCAACATGGTTTGTAGTAGCTCTTTGAAACTTGACAAAATAAAGGAGTTCTCAGTTTTGTCTCTATGGTTTGTTTCCTCTTCAAGTAGCCCTAGGCACAGACTGTGGAAAGCACATTCATTGAGAGGAGTTGCCGAGCTTCTACGAAATAACGAGTTTCCGAAATACCAGCAAATATTTTTTCACCCAATCTTGATAATACTTGGTGGTAATGATCAGTACACAAAGCCCACTTGGCTCACCAAATTTTGTTCTTCTAGGTTGAAGCGTTCGTCTACAGTAGCAGTTTTCATATTTAGGTTTCCCTCTGTTCTCTCCCATATAGATAGATGGATTTGGAACTCTTAATCCCACATGGTTTGTAGTAGCTCTTTGAAACTTGACAAAATAAAGGAGTTCTCAGTTTTGTCTCTATGGTTTGTTTCCTGTTCAAGTAGCCCTAGGCACAGACTATGGAAAAGCACTTTCAATGAGAGGGGTTGCCAAGCTTCTACGAAATAACGAGTTTCCGAAATACCAGCAAATATTTTTTCACCCAGTCTTGATAATACTTGGTGGTAATGATCAGTACAAAAATCCCACTTGGCTCACCAAATTTACTTCTTCTAAGTTGAAGCGTTCGTGTACAGTAGCAGTTTTTATATTTAGTTTTCCCTCTGTTCTCTCCTACACAGATAGATGAATTTGGAACTCTAATCCAACATGGCTTGTCGTAGCTCTTTGAAACTTGACAAAATAAAGGAGTTCTCAGATTTGTCTTTATGGTTTGTTTCCTCTTCAAGTAGCCCTAGGCACAGACTGTGGAAAGCACTTTCATTGAGAGGGGTTGCCAAGCTTCTACGGAATAACGAGTTTCCGAAATACCAGCAAATATTTTTTCAACCAATCTTGATAATACTTGGTGGTAATGATCAGTACACAAATCCCACTTGGCTTACCAAATTTTGTTCTTCTAGTTTGAAGCGTTCGTCTCCAGTAGCAGTTTTTATATTTAGGTATCCCTCTTTTCTCTCCTATATAGAAAGATGAATTTGGAACTCTACATCCAACATGGTTTGTAGTAGCTCTTTGAAACATGACAAAATAAAGGAGTTCTCAGTTTTGTCTCTATGGATTGTTTCCACTTCAAGTAGCCCTAGGCCCAGACTGTTAAAAGCACTTTCATTGAGATGGGTTGCCAAGCTTCTAAGAAATAACGAGTTTCCGAAATACCAGCAAATATTTTTTCACACAATCTTGTTGATACTTGGTGGTAATGATCAGTACACAAATCCCACTTGGCTCACCTAATTTTGTTCTTCTAGGTTGAAGCGTTCGTCTACAGTAGGAGTTTTTATATTTAGGTTTCTCTCTGTTCTCTCCTATATAGATAGATGAATTTGGAACTCTAAATCCAACATGGTTTGTAGTAGCTCTTTGAAACTTGACAAAATAAAGGAGTTCTCAGATTTGTCTCTATGGTTTGTTTCCTCTTCAAGTAGCCCTAGGCACAGACTGTGGAAAAGCACTTTCATTGAGAGGGGTTGCCAAGCTTCTAAGAAATAACGAGTTTCCGAAATACCAGCAAATATTTTTTCACCCAATCTTGATGATACTTGGAGGTAATGATCAGTACACATTTTCAACTTGGCTCACCAAATTTTGTTATTCTAGGTTGAAGCGTTCGTCTACAGTAGCAGTTTTTATATTTAGGTTACCCTCTGTTATCTCCTATAAAGATAGATGAATTTGGAACACTAAATCCAACATGGTTTGTAGTAGCTCTTTGAAACTTGAAAAAATAACGGAGTTCTCAGTTTTGTCTCTATGGTTTGTTTCCTCTTCAAGTAGCCCTAGACACACACTGCGGAAAAGCACTTTCATTGAGAGGGGTTGCCAAGCTTCTAAGAAATTACGACTTTCCGAAATACCAGCAAATATTTTTTCACCCAATCTTGATGATTCTTGGTGGTAATGATCAGTACACAAATCCCACTTGGCTCACCAAATTTTGTTCTTCTAGGTTGAAGCGTTCGTCTACAGTAGCAGTTTTTATATTTAGGTTTCACTCTGTTCTCTCCTATATAGATAGATGAATTTGGAAGTCTAAATCCAACATGGTATGTAGTAGCTCTTTGAAACTTCACAAAATAAAGGAGTTCTCAGTTTTGTCTCTATGGTTTGTTTCCTCTTAAAGTAGCCCTAGGCACAGACTTTGGAAAGCACTTTCATTGAGATGTGTTGTCAAGCTTCTAAGAAATAACG
>NW_027517800.1:0-39628 GCF_048772815.1 Callospermophilus lateralis
CTTGACAAAATAAAGGAGTTCTCAGTTTTGTCTCTATGGTTTGTTTCCTCTTCAAGTAGCCCTAGGCACAGACTGTGGAAAAGCACTTTCATTGAGAGGGGTTGCCAAGCTTCTAAGAAATAACGAGTTTCCGAAATACCAGCAAATATTTTTTCACCCAATCTTGATGATACTTGGTGGTAATGATCAGTACACAAATCCCACTTGGCTTACCAAATTTTGTTCTTCTAGTTTGAAGCGTTCGTCTACAGTAGCAGTTTTTATATTTAGGTTTTTCTCTGTTCTCTCCTATATAGATAGATGAATTTGGAACTCTAAATCCAACATGGTTTTTCGTAGCTCTTTGAAACTTGACCAAATAAAGGAGTTCTCTGTTTTGTCTCTATGGTTTGTTTCCTCTTCAATTAGCCCTAGGCACACACTGTGGAAAAGCACTTTCATTGAGATGGGTTGCCAAGCTTCTAAGAAATAACGAGTTTCCGAAATACCAGCAAATATTTATTCACCCAATCTTGATGATACTTGGTGGTAATGATCAGTACACAAATCCCACTTGGCTCACCAAATTTTGTTCTTCTAGGTTGAAGCGTTCGTCTACAGTAGCCGTTTTTATATTTAGGTTTCCCTCGATTCTCTGATATATAGATAGATGAATTTGGAACTCTAAATACAACATGGTTTGTAGTAGCTCTTTGAAACTTGACAAAATAAAGGAGTTCTCAGTTTTGTCTCTATGGTTTGTTTCCTCTTCAAGTAGCCCTAGGCACAGACTGTGGAAAGCACTTTCATTGAGAGGGGTTGCCAAGCTTCTACGAAATAACGAGTTTCCGAAATACCAGCAAATATTTTTTTCACCCAATCTTGATAACACTTGGTGGTAAAGATCAGTACACAAATCCCACTTGGCTCACCAAATTTTGTTCTTCTGGGTTGAAGCGTTCGTCTACAGTAGCAGTTTTTATATTTAGGGTTTCCTCTGTTCTCTCCCATATAGATAGATGAATTTAGAACTCTAAATCCAACATGGTTTGTAGTAGCTCTTTGAAACTTGACAAAATAAAGGAGTTCTCAGTTTTGTCTCTATGGTTTGTTTCCTCTTCAAGTAGCCCTAGGCACAGACTGTGGAAAAGCACTTTCATTCAGAGGGGTTGCCAAGCTTCTAAGAAATTCGGAGTTTCCGAAATACCAGCAAATATTTTTTCACCGAATCTTGATGATAATGGGTGCTAATGATCAGTACACAAATCCCACTTGACTCCCCAAATTTTGTTCTTCTAGGTTGAAGCGTTCGTCTACAGTAGCAGTTTTTATATTTATGTTTCTCTCTGTTCTCTCCTATATAAATAGAGGAATTTGGAACTCTAAATCCAACATGGTTTTTCGTAGCTCTTTGAAACTTGACCAAATAAAGGAGTTCTCAGTTTTGTCTCTATGGTTTGTTTCCTCTTTAAGTAGCCCTAGGCACACACTGTGGAAAAGCACTTTCATTGAGAGGGGTTGCCAAGCTTCTACGAAATAACGAGTTTCCGAAATACCAGCAAATATTTATTCACCCAATCTTGATGATACTTGGTGGTAATGATTAGTACACAAATCCCACTTGGCTCACCAAATTTTGTTCTTCTAGGTTGAAGCGTTCGTCTACAGTAGCAGTTTTTATATTTAGGTTTCCCTCGAATCTCTGATATATAGATAGATGAATTTGGAACTCTAAATCCAACATGGTTTGTAGTAGCTCTTTGAAACTTGACAAAATAAAGGAGTTCTCAGTTTTGTCTCTACGGTTTGTTTCCTCTTCAAGTAGCCCTAGGCACAGACTGTGGAAAGCACTTTCATTGAGAGGGGTTGCCAAGCTTCTAAGAAATTACGAGTTTCCGAAATACCAGCAAATAATTTTTCACCAAATCTTGATGATACTTGGTGGTAATGATCAGTACACAAATCCCACTTGGCTTACCAAATTTTGTTCTTCTAGGTTGAAGCGTTCGTCTACATTAGCAGTTTTTATATTTAGGTTACCCTCTGTTCTCTCCTATATAGATAGATGAATTTGGAACTCTAAATCCAACATGGTTTTTCGTAGCTCTTTGAAACTTGACCAAATAAAGGAGTTCTCTGTTTTGTCTCTATGGTTTGTTTCCTCTTCAAGTAGCCCTAGGCACACACTGTGGAAAAGCACTTTCATTGAGATGGGTTGCCAAGCTTCTAAGAAATAACGAGTTTCCGAAATACCAGCAAATATTTATTCACCCAATCTTGATGATACTTGGTGGTAATGATCAGTACACAATTCCCACTTGGCTCACCAAATTTTGTTCTTCTAGGTTGAAGCGTTCGTCTACAGTAGCAGTTTTTATATTTAGGTTTCCCTCGATTCTCTGATATATAGATAGATGAATTTGGAACTCTAAATCCAACATGGTTTGTAGTAGCTCTTTGAAACTTGACAAAATAAAGGAGTTCTCAGTTTTGTCTCTATGGTTTGTTTCCTCTTCAAGTAGCCCTAAGCACAGACTGTGGAAAGCACTTTCATTGAGAGGGGTTGCCAAGCTTCTACGAAATAACGAGTTTCCGAAACACCAGCAAATATATTTTTCACCCAATCTTGATAATACTTGGTGGTAAAGATCAGTACACAAATCCCACTTGTCTCACCAAATTTTGTTCTTCTGGGTTGAAGCGTTCGTCTACAGTAGCAGTTTTTATATTTAGGTTTTCCTCTGTTCTCTCCCATATAGATAGATGAATTTGGAACTCTATATCCAACATGGTTTGTAGTAGCTCTTTGAAACTTGACAAAATAAAGGAGTTCTCAGTTTTGTCTCTATGGTTTGTTTCCTCTTCAAGTAGCCCTAGGCACAGACTGTGGAAAAGCACTTTCATTCAGAGCGGTTGCCAACCTTCTAAGAAATTCCGAGTTTCCGAAATACCAGCAAATATTTTTTCACCGAATCTTGATTATAATGGGTGCTAATGATCAGTACACAAATCCCACTTGACTCCCCAAATTTTGTTCTTCTAGGTTGAAGCGTTCGTCTACACTAGCAGTTTTTATATTTAGGTTTTTCTCTGTTCTCTCCTATATAGATAGATGAATTTGGAACTATAAATCCAACATGGTTTGTAGTAGCTCTTTGAAACTTGACAAAACAAAGGAGTTCTCCGTTTTGTCTGTATGGTTTGTTTCCTCTTCAAGTAGCCCTAGGCACAGACTGTGGTAAAGCACTTTCATTGAGAGGGGTTGCCAAGCTTCTAAGAAATTACGAGTTTCCGAAATATCAGCATATATTTTTTCACGGAATCTTGATGATACTTGGTGGTAATGATCAGTACACAAATCCCACTTGGCTCACCAAATTTAGTTCTTCTAGGTTGAAGCGTTCGTCTACAGTAGCAGTTTTTATATATAGGTTTTTCTCTGTTCTTCCTATATAGATAGATGAATTTGGAACTCTAAATCCAACATGGTTTGTAGTAGCTCTTTGAAACTTGACAAAATAAAGGAGTTCTCCGTTTTGTCTCTATGGTTTGTTTCCTCTTCAAGTAGTCCTAGGCACAGACTGTGGTAAAACACTTTCATTGAGAGGGGTTGCCAAGCTTCTAAGAAATTACGAGTTTCCGAAATACCAGCAAATATTTTTTCACCCAATCTTGATGATACTTGGTGGTAATGATCAGTACACAAATCCCACTTGGCTCACCAAATTTTGTTCTTCTAGGTTGAAGCGTTCGTCTTCAGTAGCAGTTTTTGTATTTAGGTTTCCCTCTGTTCTCTCCTATATAGAAAGATGAATTTGGAACTCTAAATCCAACATGGTTTGTAGTAGCTCTTTGAAACTTGACAAAATAAAGGAGTTCTCAGTTTTGTCTCTACGGTTTGTTTCCTCTTCAAGTAGCCCTAGGCACAGACTGTGGAAAGCACTTTCATTGAGAGGGGTTGCCAAGCTTCTAAGAAATTACGAGTTTCCGAAATACCAGCAAATAATTTTTCACCAAATCTTGATGATACTTGGTGGTAATGATCAGTACACAAATCCCACTTGGCTTACCAAATTTTGTTCTTCTAGGTTGAAGCGTTCGTCTACATTAGCAGTTTTTATATTTAGGTTACCCTCTGTTCTCTCCCATATAGATAGATGAATTTAGAACTCTAAATCCAACATGGTTTGTAGTAGCTCTTTGAAACTTGACAAAATAAAGGAGTTCTCAGTTTTGTCTCTATGGTTTGTTTCCTCTTCAAGTAGCCCTAGGCACAGACTGTGGAAAAGCACTTTCATTCAGAGGGGTTGCCAAGCTTCTAAGAAATTCGGAGTTTCCGAAATACCAGCAAATATTTTTTCACCGAATCTTGATGATAATGGGTGCTAATGATCAGTACACAAATCCCACTTGACTCCCCAAATTTTGTTCTTCTAGGTTGAAGCGTTCGTCTACAGTAGCAGTTTTTATATTTATGTTTCTCTCTGTTCTCTCCTATATAAATAGAGGAATTTGGAACTCTAAATCCAACATGGTTTTTCGTAGCTCTTTGAAACTTGACAAAATAAAGGAGTTCTCAGTTTTGTCTCTATGGTTTGTTTCCTCTTTAAGTAGCCCTAGGCACACACTGTGGAAAAGCACTTTCATTGAGAGGGGTTGCCAAGCTTCTACGAAATAACGAGTTTCCGAAATACCAGCAAATATTTATTCACCCAATCTTGATGATACTTGGTGGTAATGATTAGTACACAAATCCCACTTGGCTCACCAAATTTTGTTCTTCTAGGTTGAAGCGTTCGTCTACAGTAGCAGTTTTTATATTTAGGTTTCCCTCGAATCTCTGATATATAGATAGATGAATTTGGAACTCTAAATCCAACATGGTTTGTAGTAGCTCTTTGAAACTTGACAAAATAAAGGAGTTCTCAGTTTTGTCTCTACGGTTTGTTTCCTCTTCAAGTAGCCCTAGGCACAGACTGTGGAAAGCACTTTCATTGAGAGGGGTTGCCAAGCTTCTAAGAAATTACGAGTTTCCGAAATACCAGCAAATAATTTTTCACCAAATCTTGATGATACTTGGTGGTAATGATCAGTACACAAATCCAACTTGGCTTACCAAATTTTGTTCTTCTAGGTTGAAGCGTTCGTCTACATTAGCAGTTTTTATATTTAGGTTACCCTCTGTTCTCTCCTATATAGATAGATGAATTTGGAACTCTAAATCCAACATGGTTTTTCGTAGCTCTTTGAAACTTGACCAAATAAAGGAGTTCTCTGTTTTGTCTCTATGGTTTGTTTCCTCTTCAAGTAGCCCTAGGCACACACTGTGGAAAAGCACTTTCATTGAGATGGGTTGCCAAGCTTCTAAGAAATAACGAGTTTCCGAAATACCAGCAAATATTTATTCACCCAATCTTGATGATACTTGGTGGTAATGATCAGTACATAATTCCCACTTGGCTCACCAAATTTTGTTCTTCTAGGTTGAAGCGTTCGTCTACAGTAGCAGTTTTTATATTTAGGTTTCCCTCGATTCTCTGATATATAGATAGATGAATTTGGAACTCTAAATCCAACATGGTTTGTAGTAGCTCTTTGAAACTTGACAAAATAAAGGAGTTCTCAGTTTTGTCTCTATGGTTTGTTTCCTCTTCAAGTAGCCCTAAGCACAGACTGTGGAAAGCACTTTCATTGAGAGGGGTTGCCAAGCTTCTACGAAATAACGAGTTTCCGAAACACCAGCAAATATATTTTTCACCCAATCTTGATAATACTTGGTGGTAAAGATCAGTACACAAATCCCACTTGTCTCACCAAATTTTGTTCTTCTGGGTTGAAGCGTTCGTCTACAGTAGCAGTTTTTATATTTAGGTTTTCCTCTGTTCTCTCCCATATAGATAGATGAATTTGGAACTCTATATCCAACATGGTTTGTAGTAGCTCTTTGAAACTTGACAAAATAAAGGAGTTCTCAGTTTTGTCTCTATGGTTTGTTTCCTCTTCAAGTAGCCCTAGGCACAGACTGTGGAAAAGCACTTTCATTCAGAGCGGTTGCCAACCTTCTAAGAAATTCCGAGTTTCCGAAATACCAGCAAATATTTTTTCACCGAATCTTGATGATAATGGGTGCTAATGATCAGTACACAAGTCCCACTTGACTCCCCAAATTTTGTTCTTCTAGGTTGAAGCGTTCGTCTACACTAGCAGTTTTTATATTTAGGTTTTTCTCTGTTCTCTCCTATATAGATAGATGAATTTGGAACTATAAATCCAACATGGTTTGTAGTAGCTCTTTGAAACTTGACAAAATAAAGGAGTTCTCCGTTTTGTCTGTATGGTTTGTTTCCTCTTCAAGTAGCCCTAGGCACAGACTGTGGTAAAGCACTTTCATTGAGAGGGGTTGCCAAGCTTCTAAGAAATTACGAGTTTCCGAAATATCAGCATATATTTTTTCACGGAATCTTGATGATACTTGGTGGTAATGATCAGTACACAAATCCCACTTGGCTCACCAAATTTAGTTCTTCTAGGTTGAAGCGTTCGTCTACAGTAGCAGTTTTTATATATAGGTTTTTCTCTGTTCTTCCTATATAGATAGATGAATTTGGAACTCTAAATCCAACATGGTTTGTAGTAGCTCTTTGAAACTTGACAAAATAAAGGAGTTCTCCGTTTTGTCTCTATGGTTTGTTTCCTCTTCAAGTAGTCCTAGGCACAGACTGTGGTAAAACACTTTCATTGAGAGGGGTTGCCAAGCTTCTAAGAAATTACGAGTTTCCGAAATACCAGCAAATATTTTTTCACCCAATCTTGATGATACTTGGTGGTAATGATCAGTACACAAATCCCACTTGGCTCACCAAATTTTGTTCTTCTAGGTTGAAGCGTTCGTCTTCAGTAGCAGTTTTTGTATTTAGGTTTCCCTCTGTTCTCTCCTATATAGAAAGATGAATTTGGAACTCTAAATCCAACATGGTTTGTAGTAGCTCTTTGAAACTTGACAAAATAAAGGAGTTCTTAGTTTTGTCTCTATGGTTTGTTTCCTCTTCAAGTAGCCCTAGGCGCAGACTGTGGAAAAGCACTTTCATTGAGAGGGTTGCCAACTTCTAAGAAATAACGAGTTTCCGAAATACCAGCAAATATTTTTTCACCCAATCTTGATGATACTTGGAGCTAACGATCAGTACACATTTCCCACTTGGCTCACCAAATTTTGTTATTCTAGGTTGAAGCGTTCGTCTACAGTAGCAGTTTTTATATTTTGGTTACCCTCTGTTCTCTCCTATACAGATAGATGAATTTGGAAATCTAAATCCAACATGGTTTTTCGTAGCTCTTTGAAAATTGACCAAATAAAGGAGTTCTCAGTTTTGTCTCCATGGTTTGTTTCCTCTTCAAGTAGCCCTAGGCACAGACTGTGGAAAGCACTTTCATTGAGAGGGGTTGCCAAGCTTCTACGAAATAACGAGTTTCCGAAATACCAGCAAATATTTTTTTCACCCAATCTTGATAACACTTGGTGGTAAAGATCAGTACACAAATTCCACTTGGCTCACCAAATTTTGTTCTTCTGGGTTGAAGCGTTCGTCTACAGTAGCAGTTTTTATATTTAGGGTTTCCCCTGTTCTCTCCCATATAGATAGATGAATTTGGAACTCTAAATCCAACATGGTTTGTAGTAGCTCTTTGAAACTTGACAAAATAAAGGAGTTCTCAGTTTTGTCTCTATGGTTTGTTTCCTCTTCAAGTAGCCCTTGGCACAGACTGTGGAAAAGCACTTTCATTCAGAGGGGTTGCCAAGCTTCTAAGAAATAACGAGTTTCCGAAATACCAGCAAATATTTTTTCACCGAATCTTGATGATAATGGGTGCTAATGATCAGTACACAAATCCCTCTTGACTCCCCAAATTTTGTTCTTCTAGGTTGAAGCGTTCGTCTACAGTAGCAGTTTTTATATTTATGTTTCTCTCTGTTCCCTCCTATATACATAGAGGAATTTGGAACTCTAAATCCAACATGGTTTTTCGTAGCTCTTTGAAACTTGACCAAATAAAGGAGTTCTCAGTTTTGTCTCTATGGTTTGTTTCCTCTTTAAGTAGCCCTAGGCACACACTGTGGAAAAGCACTTTCATTGAGAGGGGTTGCCAAGCTTCTACGAAATAACGAGTTTCCGAAATACCAGCAAATATTTATTCACCCAATCTTGATGATACTTGGTGGTAATGATTAGTGCACAAATCCCACTTGGCTCACCAAATTTTGTTCTTCTAGGTTGAAGCGTTCGTCTACAGTAGCAGTTTTTATATTTAGGTTTCCCTCGAATCTCTGATATATAGATAGGTGAATTTGGAACTCTAAATCCAACATGGTTTGTAGTAGCTCTTTGAAACTTGACAAAATAAAGGAGTTCTCAGTTTTGTCTCTACGGTTTGTTTCCTCTTCAAGTAGCCCTAGGCACAGACTGTGGAAAGCACTTTCATTGAGAGGGGTTGCCAAGCTTCTAAGAAATTACGAGTTTCCGAAATACCAGCAAATAATTTTTCACCAAATCTTGATGATACTTGGTGGTAATGATCAGTACACAAATCCCACTTGGCTTACCAAATTTTGTTCTTCTAGGTTGAAGCGTTCGTCTACATTAGCAGTTTTTATATTTAGGTTACCCTCTGTTCTCTCCTATATAGATAGATGAATTTGGAACTCTAAATCCAACATGGTTTTTCGTAGCTCTTTGAAACTTGACCAAATAAAGGAGTTCTCTGTTTTGTCTCTATGGTTTGTTTCCTCTTCAATTAGCCCTAGGCACACACTGTGGAAAAGCACTTTCATTGAGATGGGTTGCCAAGCTTCTAAGAAATAACGAGTTTCCGAATTACCAGCAAATATTTATTCACCCAATCTTGATGATACTTGGTGGTAATGATCAGTACACAAATCTCACTTGGCTCACCAAATTTTGTTCTTCTAGGTTGAAGCATTCGTCTACAGTAGCCGTTTTTATATTTAGGTTTCCCTCGATTCTCTGATATATAGATAGATGAATTTGGAACTCTAAATACAACATGGTTTGTAGTAGCTCTTTGAAACTTGACAAAATAAAGGAGTTCTCAGTTTTGTCTCTATGGTTTGTTTCCTCTTCAAGTAGCCCTAGGCACAGACTGTGGAAAGCACTTTCATTGAGAGGGGTTGCCAAGCTTCTACGAAATAACGAGTTTCCGAAATACCAGCAAATATTTTTTTCACCCAATCTTGATAACACTTGGTGGTAAAGATCAGTACACAAATCCCACTTGGCTCACCAAATTTTGTTCTTCTGGGTTGAAGCGTTCGTCTACAGTAGCAGTTTTTATATTTAGGTTTTCCTCTGTTCTCTCCCATATAGATAGATGAATTTGGAACTCTATATCCAACATGGTTTGTAGTAGCTCTTTGAAACTTGACAAAATAAAGGAGTTCTCAGTTTTGTCTCTATGGTTTGTTTCCTCTTCAAGTAGCCCTAGGCACAGACTGTGGAAAAGCACTTTCATTCAGAGCGGTTGCCAACCTTCTAAGAAATTCCGAGTTTCCGAAATACCAGCAAATATTTTTTCACCGAATCTTGATTATAATGGGTGCTAATGATCAGTACACAAATCCCACTTGACTCCCCAAATTTTGTTCTTCTAGGTTGAAGCGTTCGTCTACACTAGCAGTTTTTATATTTAGGTTTTTCTCTGTTCTCTCCTATATAGATAGATGAATTTGGAACTATAAATCCAACATGGTTTGTAGTAGCTCTTTGAAACTTGACAAAATAAAGGAGTTCTCCGTTTTGTCTGTATGGTTTGTTTCCTCTTCAAGTAGCCCTAGGCACAGACTGTGGTAAAGCACTTTCATTGAGACGGGTTGCCAAGCTTCTAAGAAATTACGAGTTTCCGAAATATCAGCATATATTTTTTAACGGAATCTTGATGATACTTGGTGGTAATGATCAGTACACAAATCCCACTTGGCTCACCAAATTTAGTTCTTCTAGGTTGAAGCGTTCGTCTACAGTAGCAGTTTTTATATATAGGTTTTTCTCTGTTCTTCCTATATAGATAGATGAATTTGGAACTCTAAATCCAACATGGTTTGTAGTAGCTCTTTGAAACTTGACAAAATAAAGGAGTTCTCCGTTTTGTCTCTATGGTTTGTTTCCTCTTCAAGTAGTCCTAGGCACAGACTGTGGTAAAACACTTTCATTGAGAGGGGTTGCCAAGCTTCTAAGAAATTACGAGTTTCCGAAATACCAGCAAATATTTTTTCACCCAATCTTGATGATACTTGGTGGTAATGATCAGTACACAAATCCCACTTGGCTCACCAAATTTTGTTCTTCTAGGTTGAAGCGTTCGTCTTCAGTAGCAGTTTTTGTATTTAGGTTTCCCTCTGTTCTCTCCTATATAGAAAGATGAATTTGGAACTCTAAATCCAACATGGTTTGTAGTAGCTCTTTGAAACTTGACAAAATAAAGGAGTTCTTAGTTTTGTCTCTATGGTTTGTTTCCTCTTCAAGTAGCCCTAGGCGCAGACTGTGGAAAAGCACTTTCATTGAGAGGGGTTGCCAACTTCTAAGAAATAACGAGTTTCCGAAATACCAGCAAATATTTTTTCACCCAATCTTGATGATACTTGGAGCTAACGATCAGTACACATTTCCCACTTGGCTCACCAAATTTTGTTATTCTAGGTTGAAGCGTTCGTCTACAGTAGCAGTTTTTATATTTTGGTTACCCTCTGTTCTCTCCTATACAGATAGATGAATTTGGAAATCTAAATCCAACATGGTTTTTCGTAGCTCTTTGAAAATTGACCAAATAAAGGAGTTCTCAGTTTTGTCTCCATGGTTTGTTTCCTCTTCAAGTAGCCCTAGGCACAGACTGTGGAAAGCACTTTCATTGAGAGGGGTTGCCAAGCTTCTACGAAATAACGAGTTTCCGAAATACCAGCAAATATTTTTTTCACCCAATCTTGATAACACTTGGTTTTAAAGATCAGTACACAAATTCCACTTGGCTCACCAAATTTTGTTCTTCTGGGTTGAAGCGTTCGTCTACAGTAGCAGTTTTTATATTTAGGGTTTCCTCTGTTCTCTCCCATATAGATAGATGAATTTGGAACTCTAAATCCAACATGGTTTGTAGTAGCTCTTTGAAACTTGACAAAATAAAGGAGTTCTCAGTTTTGTCTCTATGGTTTGTTTCCTCTTCAAGTAGCCCTAGGCACAGACTGTGGAAAAGCACTTTCATTCAGAGGGGTTGCCAAGCTTCTAAGAAATTCGGAGTTTCCGAAATACCAGCAAATATTTTTTCACCGAATCTTGATGATAATGGGTGCTAATGATCAGTACACAAATCCCTCTTGACTCCCCAAATTTTGTTCTTCTAGGTTGAAGCGTTCGTCTACAGTAGCAGTTTTTATATTTATGTTTCTCTCTGTTCCCTCCTATATACATAGAGGAATTTGGAACTCTAAATCCAACATGGTTTTTCGTAGCTCTTTGAAACTTGACCAAATAAAGGAGTTCTCAGTTTTGTCTCTATGGTTTGTTTCCTCTTTAAGTAGCCCTAGGCACACACTGTGGAAAAGCACTTTCATTGAGAGGGGTTGCCAAGCTTCTACGAAATAACGAGTTTCCGAAATACCAGCAAATATTTATTCACCCAATCTTGATGATACTTGGTGGTAATGATTAGTGCACAAATCCCACTTGGCTCACCAAATTTTGTTCTTCTAGGTTGAAGCGTTCGTCTACAGTAGCAGTTTTTATATTTAGGTTTCCCTCGAATCTCTGATATATAGATAGGTGAATTTGGAACTCTAAATCCAACATGGTTTGTAGTAGCTCTTTGAAACTTGACAAAATAAAGGAGTTCTCAGTTTTGTCTCTACGGTTTGTTTCCTCTTCAAGTAGCCCTAGGCACAGACTGTGGAAAGCACTTTCATTGAGAGGGGTTGCCAAGCTTCTAAGAAATTACGAGTTTCCGAAATACCAGCAAATAATTTTTCACCAAATCTTGATGATACTTGGTGGTAATGATCAGTACACAAATCCCACTTGGCTTACCAAATTTTGTTCTTCTAGGTTGAAGCGTTCGTCTACATTAGCAGTTTTTATATTTAGGTTACCCTCTGTTCTCTCCTATATAGATAGATGAATTTGGAACTCTAAATCCAACATGGTTTTTCGTAGCTCTTTGAAACTTGACCAAATAAAGGAGTTCTCTGTTTTGTCTCTATGGTTTGTTTCCTCTTCAAGTAGCCCTAGGCACACACTGTGGAAAAGCACTTTCATTGAGATGGGTTGCCAAGCTTCTAAGAAATAACGAGTTTCCGAAATACCAGCAAATATTTATTCACCCAATCTTGATGATACTTGGTGGTAATGATCAGTACACAATTCCCACTTGGCTCACCAAATTTTGTTCTTCTAGGTTGAAGCGTTCGTCTACAGTAGCAGTTTTTATATTTAGGTTTCCCTCGATTCTCTGATATATAGATAGATGAATTTGGAACTCTAAATCCAACATGGTTTGTAGTAGCTCTTTGAAACTTGACAAAATAAAGGAGTTCTCAGTTTTGTCTCTATGGTTTGTTTCCTCTTCAAGTAGCCCTAAGCACAGACTGTGGAAAGCACTTTCATTGAGAGGGGTTGCCAAGCTTCTACGAAATAACGAGTTTCCGAAACACCAGCAAATATATTTTTCACCCAATCTTGATAATACTTGGTGGTAAAGATCAGTACACAAATCCCACTTGTCTCACCAAATTTTGTTCTTCTGGGTTGAAGCGTTCGTCTACAGTAGCAGTTTTTATATTTAGGCTTTCCTCTGTTCTCTCCCATATAGATAGATGAATTTGGAACTCTATATCCAACATGGTTTGTAGTAGCTCTTTGAAACTTGACAAAATAAAGGAGTTCTCAGTTTTGTCTCTATGGTTTGTTTCCTCTTCAAGTAGCCCTAGGCACAGACTGTGGAAAAGCACTTTCATTCAGAGCGGTTGCCAACCTTCTAAGAAATTCCGAGTTTCCGAAATACCAGCAAATATTTTTTCACCGAATCTTGATGATAATGGGTGCTAATGATCAGTACACAAATCCCACTTGACTCCCCAAATTTTGTTCTTCTAGGTTGAAGCGTTCGTCTACACTAGCAGTTTTTATATTTAGGTTTTTCTCTGTTCTCTCCTATATAGATAGATGAATTTGGAACTCTAAATCCAACATGGTTTGTAGTAGCTCTTTGAAACTTGACAAAATAAAGGAGTTCTCCGTTTTGTCTCTATGGTTTGTTTCCTCTTCAAGTAGTCCTAGGCACAGACTGTGGTAAAACACTTTCATTGAGAGGGGTTGCCAAGCTTCTAAGAAATTACGAGTTTCCGAAATACCAGCAAATATTTTTTCACCCAATCTTGATGATACTTGGTGGTAATGATCAGTACACAAATCCCACTTGGCTCACCAAATTTTGTTCTTCTAGGTTGAAGCGTTCGTCTTCAGTAGCAGTTTTTATATTTAGGTTTCCCTCTGTTCTCTCCTATATAGAAAGATGAATTTGGAACTCTAAATCCAACATGGTTTGTAGTAGCTCTTTGAAACTTGACAAAATAAAGGAGTTCTTAGTTTTGTCTCTATGGTTTGTTTCCTCTTCAAGTAGCCCTAGGCGCAGACTGTGGAAAAGCACTTTCATTGAGAGGGGTTGCCAACTTCTAAGAAATAACGAGTTTCCGAAATACCAGCAAATATTTTTTCACTCAATCTTGATGATACTTGGAGCTAACGATCAGTACACATTTCCCACTTGGCTCACCAAATTTTGTTATTCTAGGTTGAAGCGTTCGTCTACAGTAGCAGTTTTTATATTTTGGTTACCCTCTGTTCTCTCCTATACAGATAGATGAATTTGGAAATCTAAATCCAACATGGTTTTTCGTAGCTCTTTGAAAATTGACCAAATAAAGGAGTTCTCAGTTTTGTCTCTATGGTTTGTTTCCTCTTCATGTAGCCCTAGGCACAGACTGTGGAAAGCACTTTCATTGAAAGGGTTTGCCAAGCTTCTAAGAAATTACGAGTTTCCGAAATACCAGCAAACATTTTTTCACCAAATCATGATGATACTTGGTGGTAATGATCAGTACACAAATCCCACTTGGCTCACCAAATTTTGTTCTTCTAGGTTGAAGCGTTCGTCTACAGTAGCAGTTTTTATATTTAGGATTCCCTCTGTTCTCTAATATATAGATAGATGAATTTGGAACTCTAAATCCAAGATGGTTTGTAGTAGCTCTTTGAAACTGACAAAATAAAGGAGTTCTCAGTTTTGTCTCTATGGTTTGTTTCCTCTTCAAGTAGCCCTAGGTACAGACTGTGGAAAAGCACTTTCATTGAGATGGGTTGCCAAGCTTCTAAGAAATCACGAGTTTCCGAAATACCAGCAAATATTTTTTCACCCAATCTTGATGATACTTTGTGGTAATGATCAGTACACAAATCCCACTTGGCTTACCAAATTTTGTTCTTCTAGTTTGAAGCGTTCGTCTACAGTAGCAGTTTTTATATTTAGGTTTTTCTCTGTTCTCTCCTATATAGATAGATGAATTTGGAACTCTAAATCCAACATGGTTTTTCGTAGCTCTTTGAAACTTGACAAAATAAAGGAGTTCTCAGTTTTGTCTCTATGGTTTGTTTCCTCTTCAAGTAGCCCTAGGCACAGACTGTGGAAAAGCACTTTCATTCAGAGGGGTTGCCAAGCTTCTAAGAAATTCGGAGTTTCCGAAATACCAGCAAATATTTTTTCACCGAATCTTGATGATAATGGGTGCTAATGATCAGTACACAAATCCCACTTGGCTTACCAAATTTTGTTCTTCTAGGTTGAAGCGTTCGTCTACATTAGCAGTTTTTATATTTAGGTTACCCTCTGTTCTCTCCTATATAGATAGATGAATTTGGAACTCTAAATCCAACATGGTTTTTCGTAGCTCTTTGAAACTTGACCAAATAAAGGAGTTCTCTGTTTTGTCTCTATGGTTTGTTTCCTCTTCAAGTAGCCCTAGGCACACACTGTGGAAAGCACTTTCATTGAGAGGGGTTGCCAAGCTTCTACGAAATAACGAGTTTCCGAAACACCAGCAAATATTTTTTTCACCCAATCTTGATAATACTTGGTGGTAAAGATCAGTACACAAATCCCACTTGTCTCACCAAATTTTGTTCTTCTGGGTTGAAGCGTTCGTCTTCAGTAGCAGTTTTTATATTTAGGTTTTCCTCTGTTCTCTCCCATATAGATAGATGAATTTGGAACTCTATATCCAACATGGTTTGTAGTAGCTCTTTGAAACTTGACAAAATAAAGGAGTTCTCAGTTTTGTCTCCATGGTTTGTTTCCTCTTCAAGTAGCTCTAGGCACAGACTGTGGAAAAGCACTTTCATTCAGAGCGGTTGCCAACCTTCTAAGAAATTCCGAGTTTCCGAAATACCAGCAAATATTTTTTCACCGAATCTGATGATAATGGGTGCTAATGATCAGTACACAAATCCCACTTGACTCCCCAAATTTTGTTCTTCTAGGTTGAAGCGTTCGTCTACAGTAGCAGTTTTTATATTTAGGTTTTTCTCTGTTCTATCCTATATAGATAGATGAATTTGGAACTATACATCCAAAATGGTTTGTAGTAGCTCTTTGAAACTTGACAAAATAAAGAAGTTCTCCGTTTTGTCTCTATGGTTTGTTTCCTCTTCAAGTAGCCCTAGGCACAGACTGTGGTAAAGCACTTTCATTGAGAGGGGTTGCCAAGCTTCTAAGAAATTACGAGTTTCCGAAATACCAGCAAATATTTTTTCACCCAATCTTGATGATACTTGGTGGTAATGATCAGTACACAAATCCCACGTGGCTCACCAAATTTTGTTCTTCTAGGTTGAAGCGTTCGTCTTCAGTAGCAGTTTTTATATTTAGGTTTCCCTCTGTTCCCTCCTATATAGAAAGATGAATTTGGAACTCTTAATCCAACATGGTTTTTCGAAGCTCTTTGAAACTTGACCAAATAAAGGAGTTCTCTGTTTTGTCTCTATTGTTTGTTTCCTCTTCAAGTAGCCCTAGGCACACACTGTGGAAAAGCACTTTCATTGAGATGGGTTGCCAAGCTTCTAAGGAATAACGAGTTTCCGAAATACCAGCAAATATTTATTCACCCAATCTTGATGATACTTGGTGGTAATGATCAGTACACAAATCCCACTTGGCTCACCAAATTTTGTTCTTCTAGTTTGAAGCGTTCGTCTACAGTAGCAGTTTTTATATTTAGGTTTCCCTCGATTCTCTGATATATAGATAGATGAATTTGGAACTCTAAATCCAACATGGTTTGTAGTAGCTCTTTGAAACTTGACAAAATAAAGGAGTTCTCAGTTTTGTCTCTATGGTTTGTTTCCTCTTCAAGTAGCCCTAGGCACAGACTGTGGAAAGCACTTTCATTGAGAGGGGTTGCCAAGCTTCTAAGAAATTCGGAGTTTCCGAAATACCAGCAAATATTTTTTCACCGAATCTTGATGATAATGGGTGCTAAGGATCAGTACACAAATCCCACTTGACTCCCCAAATTTTGTCTTCTAGGTTGAAGCGTTCGTCTACAGTAGCAGTTTTTATATTTAGGTTTCTCTCTGTTCTCTCCTATATAAATAGAGGAATTTGGAAATCTAAATCCAACATGGTTTTTCGTAGCTCTTTGAAACTTGACCAAATAAAGGAGTTCTCAGTTTTGTCTCTATGGTTTGTTTCCTCTTCAAGTAGCCCTAGGCACAGACTGTGGAAAAGCACTTTCATTGAGATGGGTTGCCAAGCTTCTAAGAAATAACGAGTTTCCGAAATACCAGCAAATATTTTTTCATCCAATCTTGATGATACTTGGAGGTAATGATCAGTACACATTTCCAACTTGGCTCACCAAATTTTGTTATTCTAGGTTAAAGCGTTCGTCTACAGTAGCAGTTTTTATATTTAGGATTCCCTCTGTTCTCTCCTATATAGATAGATGAATTTGAAACTCTAAATCCAACATGGTTTGTAGTAGCTCTTTGAAACTTGACAAAATAAAGGAGTTCTCAGTTTTGTCTCTATGGTTTGTTTCCTCTTCAAGTAGCCCTAGGCACACACTGTGGAAAAGCACTTTCATTGAGAGGGGTTGCCAAGCTTCTACGAAATAACGAGTTTCCGAAATACCAGCAAATATTTATTCACCCAATCTTGATGATACTTGATGGTAATGATCAGTACACAAATCCCACTTGGCTCACCAAATTTTGTTCTTCTGGGTTGAAGCGTTCGTCTACAGTAGCAGTTTTTATATTTAGGTTTCCCTCGATCCTCTGATATATAGATAGATGAATTTGGAACTCTAAATCCAACATGGTTTGTAGTAGCTCTTTGAAACTTGACAAAATAAAGGAGTTCTCAGTTTTGTCTCTATGGTTTGTTTCCTCTTCAAGTAGCCCTAGGTACAGACTGTGGAAAAGCACTTTCATTGAGATGGGTTGCCAAGCTTCTAAGAAATAACGAGTTTCCGAAATACCAGCAAATATTTTTTCACCCAATCTTGATGATACTTGGTGGTAATGATCAGTACACAAATCCCACTTGGCTTACCAAATTTTGTTCTTCTAGTTTGAAGCGTTCGTCTACAGTAGCAGTTTTTATATTTAGGTTTTTCTCTGTTCTCTCCTATATAGATAGATGAATTTGGAACTCTAAATCCAACATGGTTTTTCGTAGCTCTTTGAAACTTGACAAAATAAAGGAGTTCTCAGTTTTGTCTCTATGGTTTGTTTCCTCTTCAAGTAGCCCTAGGCACAGACTGTGGAAAAGCACTTTCATTCAGAGGGGTTGCCAAGCTTCTAAGAAATTCGGAGTTTCCGAAATACCAGCAAATATTTTTTCACCGAATCTTGATGATAATGTTTGCTAATGATCAGTACACAAATCCCACTTGGTTTACCAAATTTTGTTCTTCTAGGTTGAAGCGTTCGTCTACATTAGCAGTTTTTATATTTAGGTTACCCTCTGTTCTCTCCTATATAGATAGATGAATTTGGAACTCTAAATCCAACATGGTTTTTCGTAGCTCTTTGAAACTTGACCAAATAAAGGAGTTCTCAGTTTTGTCTCTATGGTTTGTTTCCTCTTCAAGTAGCCCTAGGCACACACTGTGGAAAGCACTTTCATTGAGAAGGGTTGCCAAGCTTCTACGAAATAACGAGTTTCCGAAACACCAGCAAATATTTTTTTCACCCAATCTTGATAATACTTGGTGGTAAAGATCAGTACACAAATCCCACTTGTCTCACCAAATTTTGTTCTTCTGGGTTGAAGCGTTCGTCTTCAGTAGCAGTTTTTATATTTAGGTTTTCCTCTGTTCTCTTCCATATAGATAGATGAATTTGGAACTCTATATCCAACATGGTTTGTAGTAGCTCTTTGAAACTTGACAAAATAAAGGAGTTCTCAGTTTTGTCTCTATGGTTTGTTTCCTCTTCAAGTAGCTCTAGGCACAGACTGTGGAAAAGCACTTTCATTCAGAGCGGTTGCCAACCTTCTAAGAAATTCCGAGTTTCCGAAATACCAGCAAATATTTTTTCACCGAATCTGATGATAATGGGTGCTAATGATCAGTACACAAATCCCACTTGACTCCCCAAATTTTGTTCTTCTAGGTTGAAGCGTTCGTCTACAGTAGCAGTTTTTATATTTAGGTTTTTCTCTGTTCTATCCTATATAGATAGATGAATTTGGAACTATACATCCAAAATGGTTTGTAGTAGCTCTTTGAAACTTGACAAAATAAAGAAGTTCTCCGTTTTGTCTCTATGGTTTGTTTCCTCTTCAAGTAGCCCTAGGCACAGACTGTGGTAAAGCACTTTCATTGAGAGGGGTTGCCAAGCTTCTAAGAAATTACGAGTTTCCGAAATACCAGCAAATATTTTTTCACCCAATCTTGATGATACTTGGTGGTAATGATCAGTACACAAATCCCACGTGGCTCACCAAATTTTGTTCTTCTAGGTTGAAGCGTTCGTCTTCAGTAGCAGTTTTTATATTTAGGTTTCCCTCTGTTCCCTCCTATATAGAAAGATGAATTTGGAACTCTTAATCCAAGATGGTTTTTCGAAGCTCTTTGAAACTTGACCAAATAAAGGAGTTCTCTGTTTTGTCTCTATGGTTTGTTTCCTCTTCAAGTAGCCCTAGGCACACACTGTGGAAAAGCACTTTCATTGAGATGGGTTGCCAAGCTTCTAAGGAATAACGAGTTTCCGAAATACCAGCAAATATTTATTCACCCAATCTTGATGATACTTGGTGGTAATGATCAGTACACAAATCCCACTTGGCTCACCAAATTTTGTTCTTCTAGGTTGAAGCGTTCGTCTACAGTAGCAGTTTTTATATTTAGGTTTCCCTCGATTCTCTGATATATAGATAGATGAATTTGGAACTCTAAATCCAACATGGTTTGTAGTAGCTCTTTGAAACTTGACAAAATAAAGGAGTTCTCAGTTTTGTCTCTATGGTTTGTTTCCTCTTCAAGTAGCCCTAGGCACAGACTGTGGAAAGCACTTTCATTGAGAGGGGTTGCCAAGCTTCTACGAAATAACGAGTTTCCGAAATACCAGCAAATATTTTTTTCACCCAATCTTGATAACACTTGGTGGTAAAGATCAGTACACAAATCCCACTTGGCTCACCAAATTTTGTTCTTCTGGGTTGAAGCGTTCGTCTACAGTAGCAGTTTTTATATTTAGGTTTTCCTCTGTTCTCTCCCATATAGATAGATGAATTTGGAACTCTAAATCCAACATGGTTTGTAGTAGCTCTTTGAAACTTGACAAAATAAAGGAGTTTTCAGTTTTGTCTCTATGGTTTGTTTCCTCTTCAAGTAGCCCTAGGCACAGACTGTGGAAAAGCACTTTCATTCAGAGGGGTTGCCAAGCTTCTAAGAAATTCGGAGTTTCCGAAATACCAGCAAATATTTTTTCACCGAATCTTGATGATAATGGGTGTTAAGGATCAGTACACAAATCCCACTTGACTCCCCAAATTTTGTTCTTCTAGGTTGAAGCGTTCGTCTACAGTAGCAGTTTTTATATTTAGGTTTCTCTCTGTTCTCTCCTATATAAATAGAGGAATTTGGAAATCTAAATCCAACATGGTTTTTCGTAGCTCTTTGAAACTTGACCAAATAAAGGAGTTCTCAGTTTTCTCTCTATGGTTTGTTTCCTCTTCAAGTAGCCCTAGGCACAGACTGTGGAAAAGCACTTTCATTGAGATGGCTTGCCAAGCTTCTAAGAAATAACGAGTTTCCGAAATACCAGCAAATATTTTTTCATCCAATCTTGATGATACTTGGAGGTAATGATCAGTACACATTTCCAACTTGGCTCACCAAATTTTGTTATTCTAGGTTAAAGCGTTCGTCTACAGTAGCAGTTTTTATATTTAGGATTCCCTCTGTTCTCTCCTATATAGATAGATGAATTTGAAACTCTAAATCCAACATGGTTTGTAGTAGCTCTTTGAAACTTGACAAAATAAAGGAGTTCTCAGTTTTGTCTCTATGGTTTGTTTCCTCTTCAAGTAGCCCTAGGCACACACTGTGGAAAAGCACTTTCATTGAGAGGGGTTGCCAAGCTTCTACGAAATAACGAGTTTCCGAAATACCAGCAAATATTTATTCACCCAATCTTGATGATACTTGATGGTAATGATCAGTACACAAATCCCACTTGGCTCACCAAATTTTGTTCTTCTGGGTTGAAGCGTTCGTCTACAGTAGCAGTTTTTATATTTAGGTTTCCCTCGATCCTCTGATATATAGATAGATGAATTTGGAACTCTAAATCCAACATGGTTTGTAGTAGCTCTTTGAAACTTGACAAAATAAAGGAGTTCTCAGTTTTGTCTCTATGGTTTGTTTCCTCTTCAAGTAGCCCTAGGTACAGACTGTGGAAAAGCACTTTCATTGAGATGGGTTGCCAAGCTTCTAAGAAATAACGAGTTTCCGAAATACCAGCAAATATTTTTTCACCCAATCTTGATGATACTTGGTGGTAATGATCAGTACACAAATCCCACTTGGCTTACCAAATTTTGTTCTTCTAGTTTGAAGCGTTCGTCTACAGTAGCAGTTTTTATATTTAGGTTTTTCTCTGTTCTCTCCTATATAGATAGATGAATTTGGAACTCTAAATCCAACATGGTTTTTCGTAGCTCTTTGAAACTTGACAAAATAAAGGAGTTCTCAGTTTTGTCTCTATGGTTTGTTTCCTCTTCAAGTAGCCCTAGGCACAGACTGTGGAAAAGCACTTTCATTCAGAGGGGTTGCCAAGCTTCTAAGAAATTCGGAGTTTCCGAAATACCAGCAAATATTTTTTCACCGAATCTTGATGATAATGTTTGCTAATGATCAGTACACAAATCCCACTTGGTTTACCAAATTTTGTTCTTCTAGGTTGAAGCGTTCGTCTACATTAGCAGTTTTTATATTTAGGTTACCCTCTGTTCTCTCCTATATAGATAGATGAATTTGGAACTCTAAATCCAACATGGTTTTTCGTAGCTCTTTGAAACTTGACCAAATAAAGGAGTTCTCTGTTTTGTCTCTATGGTTTGTTTCCTCTTCAAGTAGCCCTAGGCACACACTGTGGAAAGCACTTTCATTGAGAGGGGTTGCCAAGCTTCTACGAAATAACGAGTTTCCGAAACACCAGCAAATATTTTTTTCACCCAATCTTGATAATACTTGGTGGTAAAGATCAGTACACAAATCCCACTTGTCTCACCAAATTTTGTTCTTCTGGGTTGAAGCGTTCGTCTACAGTAGCAGTTTTTATATTTAGGTTTTCCTCTGTTCTCTCCCATATAGATAGATGAATTTGGAACTCTATATCCAACATGGTTTGTAGTAGCTCTTTGAAACTTGACAAAATAAAGGAGTTCTCAGTTTTGTCTCTATGGTTTGTTTCCTCTTCAAGTAGCCCTAGGCACAGACTGTGGAAAAGCACTTTCATTCAGAGTGGTTGCCAACCTTCTAAGAAATTCCGAGTTTCCGAAATACCAGCAAATATTTTTTCACCGAATCTGATGATAATGGGTGCTAATGATCAGTACACAAATCCCACTTGACTCCCCAAATTTTGTTCTTCTAGGTTGAAGCGTTCGTCTACAGTAGCAGTTTTTATATTTAGGTTTTTCTCTGTTCTCTCCTATATAGATAGATGAATTTGGAACTATACATCCAAAATGGTTTGTAGTAGCTCTTTGAAACTTGACAAAATAAAGAAGTTCTCCGTTTTGTCTCTATGGTTTGTTTCCTCTTCAAGTAGCCCTAGGCACAGACTGTGGTAAAGCACTTTCATTGAGAGGGGTTGCCAAGCTTCTAAGAAATTACGAGTTTCCGAAATACCAGCAAATATTTTTTCACCCAATCTTGATGATACTTGGTGGTAATGATCAGTACACAAATCCCACGTGGCTCACCAAATTTTGTTCTTCTAGGTTGAAGCGTTCGTCTTCAGTAGCAGTTTTTATATTTAGGTTTCCCTCTGTTCTCTCCTATATAGAAAGATGAATTTGGAACTCTTAATCCAACATGGTTTTTCGAAGCTCTTTGAAACTTGACCAAATAAAGGAGTTCTCTGTTTTGTCTCTATGGTTTGTTTCCTCTTCAAGTAGCCCTAGGCACACACTGTGGAAAAGCACTTTCATTGAGATGGGTTGCCAAGCTTCTAAGAAATAACGAGTTTCCGAAATACCAGCAAATATTTATTCACCCAATCTTGATGATACTTGGTGGTAATGATCAGTACACAAATCCCACTTGGCTCACCAAATTTTGTTCTTCTAGGTTGAAGCGTTCGTCTACAGTAGCAGTTTTTATATTTAGGTTTCCCTCGATTCTCTGATATATAGATAGATGAATTTGGAACTCTAAATCCAACATGGTTTGTAGTAGCTCTTTGAAACTTGACAAAATAAAGGAGTTCTCAGTTTTGTCTCTATGGTTTGTTTCCTCTTCAAGTAGCCCTAGGCACAGACTGTGGAAAGCACTTTCATTGAGAGGGGTTGCCAAGCTTCTACGAAGTAACGAGTTTCCGAAATACCAGCAAATATTTTTTTCACCCAATCTTGATAACACTTGGTGGTAAAGATCAGTACACAAATCCCACTTGGCTCACCAAATTTTGTTCTTCTGGGTTGAAGCGTTCGTCTACAGTAGCAGTTTTTATATTTAGGTTTTCCTCTGTTCTCTCCCATATAGATAGATGAATTTGGAACTCTAAATCCAACATGGTTTGTAGTAGCTCTTTGAAACTTGACAAAATAAAGGAGTTTTCAGTTTTGTCTCTATGGTTTGTTTCCTCTTCAAGTAGCCCTAGGCACAGACTGTGGAAAAGCACTTTCATTCAGAGGGGTTGCCAAGCTTCTAAGAAATTCGGAGTTTCCGAAATACCAGCAAATATTTTTTCACCGAATCTTGATGATAATGTTTGCTAATGATCAGTACACAAATCCCACTTGGTTTACCAAATTTTGTTCTTCTAGGTTGAAGCGTTCGTCTACATTAGCAGTTTTTATATTTAGGTTACCCTCTGTTCTCTCCTATATAGATAGATGAATTTGGAACTCTAAATCCAACATGGTTTTTCGTAGCTCTTTGAAACTTGACCAAATAAAGGAGTTCTCAGTTTTGTCTCTATGGTTTGTTTCCTCTTCAAGTAGCCCTAGGCACACACTGTGGAAAGCACTTTCATTGAGAGGGGTTGCCAAGCTTCTACGAAATAACGAGTTTCCGAAACACCAGCAAATATTTTTTTCACCCAATCTTGATAATACTTGGTGGTAAAGATCAGTACACAAATCCCACTTGTCTCACCAAATTTTGTTCTTCTGGGTTGAAGCGTTCGTCCACAGTAGCAGTTTTTATATTTAGGTTTTCCTCTGTTCTCTCCCATATAGATAGATGAATTTGGAACTCTATATCCAACATGGTTTGTAGTAGCTCTTTGAAACTTGACAAAATAAAGGAGTTCTCAGTTTTGTCTCTATGGTTTGTTTCCTCTTCAAGTAGCCCTAGGCACAGACTGTGGAAAAGGACTTTCATTCAGAGCGGTTGCCAACCTTCTAAGAAATTCCGAGTTTCCGAAATACCAGCAAATATTTTTTCACCGAATCTGATGATAATGGGTGCTAATGATCAGTACACAAATCCCACTTGACTCCCCAAATTTTGTTCTTCTAGGTTGAAGCGTTCGTCTACAGTAGCAGTTTTTATATTTAGGTTTTTCTCTGTTCTCTCCTATATAGATAGATGAATTTGGAACTATACATCCAAAATGGTTTGTAGTAGCTCTTTGAAACTTGACAAAATAAAGAAGTTCTCCGTTTTGTCTCTATGGTTTGTTTCCTCTTCAAGTAGCCCTAGGCACAGACTGTGGTAAAGCACTTTCATTGAGAGGGGTTGCCAAGCTTCTAAGAAATTACGAGTTTCCGAAATACCAGCAAATATTTTTTCACCCAATCTTGATGATACTTGGTGGTAATGATCAGTACACAAATCCCACGTGGCTCACCAAATTTTGTTCTTCTAGGTTGAAGCGTTCGTCTTCAGTAGCAGTTTTTATATTTAGGTTTCCCTCTGTTCTCTCCTATATAGAAAGATGAATTTGGAACTCTTAATCCAACATGGTTTTTCGAAGCTCTTTGAAACTTGACCAAATAAAGGAGTTCTCTGTTTTGTCTCTATGGTTTGTTTCCTCTTCAAGTAGCCCTAGGCACACACTGTGGAAAAGCACTTTCATTGAGATGGGTTGCCAAGCTTCTAAGAAATAACGAGTTTCCGAAATACCAGCAAATATTTATTCACCCAATCTTGATGATACTTGGTGGTAATGATCAGTACACAAATCCCACTTGGCTCACCAAATTTTGTTCTTCTAGGTTGAAGCGTTCGTCTACAGTAGCAGTTTTTATATTTAGGTTTCCCTCGATTCTCTGATATATAGATAGATGAATTTGGAACTCTAAATCCAACATGGTTTGTAGTAGCTCTTTGAAACTTGACAAAATAAAGGAGTTCTCAGTTTTGTCTCTATGGTTTGTTTCCTCTTCAAGTAGCCCTAGGCACAGACTGTGGAAAGCACTTTCATTGAGAGGGGTTGCCAAGCTTCTACGAAGTAACGAGTTTCCGAAATACCAGCAAATATTTTTTTCACCCAATCTTGATAACACTTGGTGGTAAAGATCAGTACACAAATCCCACTTGGCTCACCAAATTTTGTTCTTCTGGGTTGAAGCGTTCGTCTACAGTAGCAGTTTTTATATTTAGGTTTTCCTCTGTTCTCTCCCATATAGATAGATGAATTTGGAACTCTAAATCCAACATGGTTTGTAGTAGCTCTTTGAAACTTGACAAAATAAAGGAGTTTTCAGTTTTGTCTCTATGGTTTGTTTCCTCTTCAAGTAGCCCTAGGCACAGACTGTGGAAAAGCACTTTCATTCAGAGGGGTTGCCAAGCTTCTAAGAAATTCGGAGTTTCCGAAATACCAGCAAATATTTTTTCACCGAATCTTGATGATAATGTTTGCTAATGATCAGTACACAAATCCCACTTGGTTTACCAAATTTTGTTCTTCTAGGTTGAAGCGTTCGTCTACATTAGCAGTTTTTATATTTAGGTTACCCTCTGTTCTCTCCTATATAGATAGATGAATTTGGAACTCTAAATCCAACATGGTTTTTCGTAGCTCTTTGAAACTTGACCAAATAAAGGAGTTCTCAGTTTTGTCTCTATGGTTTGTTTCCTCTTCAAGTAGCCCTAGGCACACACTGTGGAAAGCACTTTCATTGAGAGGGGTTGCCAAGCTTCTACGAAATAACGAGTTTCCGAAACACCAGCAAATATTTTTTTCACCCAATCTTGATAATACTTGGTGGTAAAGATCAGTACACAAATCCCACTTGTCTCACCAAATTTTGTTCTTCTGGGTTGAAGCGTTCGTCCACAGTAGCAGTTTTTATATTTAGGTTTTCCTCTGTTCTCTCCCATATAGATAGATGAATTTGGAACTCTATATCCAACATGGTTTGTAGTAGCTCTTTGAAACTTGACAAAATAAAGGAGTTCTCAGTTTTGTCTCTATGGTTTGTTTCCTCTTCAAGTAGCCCTAGGCACAGACTGTGGAAAAGGACTTTCATTCAGAGCGGTTGCCAACCTTCTAAGAAATTCCGAGTTTCCGAAATACCAGCAAATATTTTTTCACCGAATCTGATGATAATGGGTGCTAATGATCAGTACACAAATCCCACTTGACTCCCCAAATTTTGTTCTTCTAGGTTGAAGCGTTCGTCTACAGTAGCAGTTTTTATATTTAGGTTTTTCTCTGTTCTCTCCTATATAGATAGATGAATTTGGAACTATACATCCAAAATGGTTTGTAGTAGCTCTTTGAAACTTGACAAAATAAAGAAGTTCTCCGTTTTGTCTCTATGGTTTGTTTCCTCTTCAAGTAGCCCTAGGCACAGACTGTGGTAAAGCACTTTCATTGAGAGGGGTTGCCAAGCTTCTAAGAAATTACGAGTTTCCGAAATACCAGCAAATATTTTTTCACCCAATCTTGATGATACTTGGTGGTAATGATCAGTACACAAATCCCACGTGGCTCACCAAATTTTGTTCTTCTAGGTTGAAGCGTTCGTCTTCAGTAGCAGTTTTTATATTTAGGTTTCCCTCTGTTCTCTCCTATATAGAAAGATGAATTTGGAACTCTTAATCCAACATGGTTTTTCGAAGCTCTTTTAAACTTGACCAAATAAAGGAGTTCTCTGTTTTGTCTCTATGGTTTGTTTCCTCTTCAAGTAGCCCTAGGCACACACTGTGGAAAAGCACTTTCATTGAGATGGGTTGCCAAGCTTCTAAGAAATAACGAGTTTCCGAAATACCAGCAAATATTTATTCACCCAATCTTGATGATACTTGGTGGTAATGATCAGTACACAAATCCCACTTGGCTCACCAAATTTTGTTCTTCTAGGTTGAAGCGTTCGTCTACAGTAGCAGTTTTTATATTTAGGTTTCCCTCGATTCTCTGATATATAGATAGATGAATTTGGAACTCTAAATCCAACATGGTTTGTAGTAGCTCTTTGAAACTTGACAAAATAAAGGAGTTCTCAGTTTTGTCTCTATGGTTTGTTTCCTCTTCAAGTAGCCCTAGGCACAGACTGTGGAAAAGCACTTTCATTGAGATGGGTTGCCAAGCTTCTAAGAAATAACGAGTTTCCGAAATACCAGCAAATATTTTTTCATCCAATCTTGATGATACTTGGAGGTAATGATCAGTACACATTTCCAACTTGGCTCACCAAATTTTGTTATTCTAGGTTAAAGCGTTCGTCTACAGTAGCAGTTTTTATATTTAGGATTCCCTCTGTTCTCTCCTATATAGATAGATGAATTTGAAACTCTAAATCCAACATGGTTTGTAGTAGCTCTTTGAAACTTGACAAAATAAAGGAGTTCTCAGTTTTGTCTCTATGGTTTGTTTCCTCTTCAAGTAGCCCTAGGCACACACTGTGGAAAAGCACTTTCATTGAGAGGGGTTGCCAAGCTTCTACGAAATAACGAGTTTCCGAAATACCAGCAAATATTTATTCACCCAATCTTGATGATACTTGATGGTAATGATCAGTACACAAATCCCACTTGGCTCACCAAATTTTGTTCTTCTAGGTTGAAGCGTTCGTCTACAGTAGCAGTTTTTATATTTAGGTTTCCCTCGATCCTCTGATATATAGATAGATGAATTTGGAACTCTAAATCCAACATGGTTTGTAGTAGCTCTTTGAAACTTGACAAAATAAAGGAGTTCTCAGTTTTGTCTCTATGGTTTGTTTCCTCTTCAAGTTGCCCTAGGCACAGACTGTGGAAAGCACTTTCATTGAGAGGGGTTGCCAAGCTTCTATGAAATAACGAGTTTCCAAAATACCAGCAAATATTTTTTTCACCCAATCTTGATAACACTTGGTGGTAAAGATCAGTACACAAATCCCACTTGGCTCACCAAATTTTGTTCTTCTGGGTTGAAGCGTTCGTCTACAGTAGCAGTTTTTATATTTAGGTTTTCCTCTGTTCTCTCCCATATAGATAGATGAATTTGGAACTCTAAATCCAACATGGTTTGTAGTAGCTCTTTGAAACTTGACAAAATAAAGGAGTTTTCAGTTTTGTCTCTATGGTTTGTTTCCTCTTCAAGTAGCCCTAGGCACAGACTGTGGAAAAGCACTTTCATTCAGAGGGGTTGCCAAGCTTCTAAGAAATTCGGAGTTTCCGAAATACCAGCAAATATTTTTTCACCGAATCTTGATGATAATGGGTGCTAAGGATCAGTACACAAATCCCACTGACTCCCCAAATTTTGTTCTTCTTGGTTGAAGCGTTCGTCTACAGTAGCAGTTTTTATATTTAGGTTTCTCTCTGTTCTCTCCTATATAAATAGAGGAATTTGGAACTCTAAATCCAACATGGTTTTTCGTAGCTCTTTGAAACTTGACCAAATAAAGGAGTTCTCAGTTTTGTCTCTATGGTTTGTTTCCTCTTCAAGTAGCCCTAGGCACAGACTGTTGAAAAGCACTTTCATTGAGATGGGTTGCCAAGCTTCTAAGAAATAACGAGTTTCCGAAATACCAGCAAATATTTTTTCATCCAATCTTGATGATACTTTGAGGTAATGATCAGTACACATTTCCAACTTGGCTCACCAAATTTTGTTATTCTAGGTTGAAGCGTTCGTCTACAGTAGCAGTTTTTATATTTAGGATTCCCTCTGTTCTCTCCTATATAGATAGATGAATTTGAAACTCTAAATCCAACATGGTTTGTAGTAGCTCTTTGAAACTTGACAAAATAAAGGAGTTCTCAGTTTTGTCTCTATGGTTTGTTTCCTCTTCAAGTAGCCCTAGGCACACACAGTGGAAAAGCACTTTCATTGAGAGGGGTTGCCAAGCTTCTACGAAATAACGAGTTTCCAAAATACCAGCAAATATTTATTCACCCAATCTTGATAACACTTGGTGGTAAAGATCAGTACACAAATCCCACTTGGCTCACCAAATTTTGTTCTTCTGGGTTGAAGCGTTCGTCTACAGTAGCAGTTTTTATATTTAGGTTTTCCTCTATTCTCTCCCATATAGATAGATGAATTTGGAACTCTAAATCCAACATGGTTTGTAGTAGCTCTTTGAAACTTGACAAAATAAAGGAGTTTTCAGTTTTGTCTCTATGGTTTGTTTCCTCTTCAAGTAGCCCTAGGCACAGACTGTGGAAAAGCACTTTCATTCAGAGGGGTTGCCAAGCTTCTAAGAAATTCGGAGTTTTTGAAATACCAGCAAATATTTTTTCACCGAATCTTGATGATAATGGGTGCTAAGGATCAGTACACAAATCCCACTTGACTCCCCAAATTTGGTTCTTCTAGGTTGAAGCGTTCGTCTACAGTAGCAGTTTTTATATTTAGGTTTCTCTCTGTTCTCTCCTATATAAATAGAGGAATTTGGAACTCTAAATCCAACATGGTTTTTCGTAGCTCTTTGAAACTTGACCAAATAAAGGAGTTCTCAGTTTTGTCTCTATGGTTTGTTTCCTCTTCAAGTAGCCCTAGGCACAGACTGTGGTAAAGCACTTTCATTGAGAGGGGTTGCCAAGCTTCTAAGAAATTACGAGTTTCCGAAATACCAGCAAATATTTTTTCACCCAATCTTGATGATACTTGGTGGTAATGATCAGTACACAAATCCCACTTGGCTCACCAAATTTTGTTCTTCTAGGTTGAAGCGTTCGTCTTCAGTAGCAGTTTTTATATTTAGGTTTCCCTCTGTTCTCTCCTATATAGAAAGATGAATTTGGAACTCTAAATCCAACATGGTTTGTAGTAGCTCTTTGAAACTTGACAAAATAAAGGAGTTCTCCGTTTTGTCTCTTTGGTTTGTTTCCTCTTCAAGTAGCCCTAGGCACAGACTGTGGAAAAGCACTTTCATTCAGAGGGGTTGCCAAGCTTCTAAGAAATTCGGAGTTTCCGAAATACCAGCAAATATTTTTTCACCGAATCTTGATGATAATGGGTGCTAAGGATCAGTACACAAATCCCACTTGACTCCCCAAATTTGGTTCTTCTAGGTTGAAGCGTTCGTCTACAGTAGCAGTTTTTATATTTAGGTTTCTCTCTGTTCTCTCCTATATAAATAGAGGAATTTGGAACTCTAAATCCAACATGGTTTTTCGTAGCTCTTTGAAACTTGACCAAATAAAGGAGTTCTCAGTTTTGTCTCTATGGTTTGTTTCCTCTTCAAGTAGCCCTAGGCACAGACTGTGGTAAAGCACTTTCATTGAGAGGGGTTGCCAAGCTTCTAAGAAATTACGAGTTTCCGAAATACCAGCAAATATTTTTTCACCCAATCTTGATGATACTTGGTGGTAATGATCAGTACACAAATCCCACTTGGCTCACCAAATTTTGTTCTTCTAGGTTGAAGCGTTCGTCTAGAGTAGCAGTTTTTATATTTAGGTTTCCCTCGATTCTCTGATATATAGATAGATGAATTTGGAACTCTAAATCCAACATGGTTTGTAGTAGTTCTTTGAAACTTGACAAAATAAAGGAGTTCTCAGTTTTGTCTCTATGGTTTGTTTCCTCTTCATGTAGCCCTAGGCACAGACTGTGGAAAGCACTTTCATTGAGAGGGGTTGCCATGCTTCTAAGAAATTACAAGTTTCCGAAATACCAGCAAATAATTTTTCACCAAATCTTGATGATACTTGGTGGTAATGATCAGTACACAAATCCCACTTGGCTTACCAAATTTTGTTCTTCTAGGTTGAAGCGTTCGTCTACATTAGCAGTTTTTATATTTAGGTTACCCTCTGTTCTCTCCTATATAGATAGATGAATTTGGAACTCTAAATCCAACATGGTTTTTCGTAGCTCTTTGAAACTTGACCAAATAAAGGAGTTCTCTGTTTTGTCTCTATGGTTTGTTTCCTCTTCAAGTAGCCCTAGGCACACACTGTGGAAAAGCACTTTCATTGAGATGGGTTGCCAAGCTTCTAAGAAATATCGAGTTTCCGAAATACCAGCAAATATTTATTCACCCAATCTTGATGATACTTGGTGGTAATGATCAGTACACAAATCCCACTTGGCTCACCAAATTTTGTTCTTCTAGGTTGAAGCGTTCGTCTACAGTAGCAGTTTTTATATTTAGGTTTTGCTCGATTCTCTGATATATAGATAGATGAATTTGGAACTCTAAATCCAACATGGTTTGTAGTAGCTCTTTGAAACTTGACAAAATAAAGGAGTTCTCAGTTTTGTCTCTATGGTTTGTTTCCTCTTCAAGTAGCCCTAGGCAAAGACTGTGGAAAGCACTTTCATTGAGAGGGGTTTCCAAGCTTCTACGAAATAACGAGTTTCCGAAACACCAGCAAATATTTTTTTCACCCAATCTTGATAATACTTGGTGGTAAAGATCAGTACACAAATCCCACTTGTCTCAACAAATTTTGTTCTTCTGGGTTGAAGCGTTCGTCTACAGTAGCAGTTTTTATATTTAGGTTTTCCTCTGTTCTCTCCCATATAGATAGATGAATTTGGAACTCTAAATCCAACATGGTTTGTAGTAGCTATTTGAAACTTGACAAAAAAAAGGAGTTCTCAGTTTTGTCTCTATGGTTTGTTTCCTCTTCAAGTAGCCCTAGGCACAGACTGTGGAAAAGCACTTTCATTCAGAGCGGTTGCCAACCTTCTAAGAAATTCCGAGTTTCCGAAATACCAGCAAATATTTTTTCACCGAATCTTGATGATAATGGGTGCTAATGATCAGTACACAAATCCCACTTGACTCCCCAAATTTTGTTCTTCTAGGTTGAAGCGTTCGTCTACAGTAGCAGTTTTTATATTTAGGTTTCTCTCTGTTCTCTCCTATATAAATAGAGGAATTTGGAAATCTAAATCCAACATGGTTTTTCGTAGCTCTTTGAAACTTGACCAAATAAAGGAGTTCTCAGTTTTGTCTCTATGGTTTGTTTCCTCTTCAAGTAGCCCTAGGCACAGACTGTGGTAAAGCACTTTCATTGAGAGGGGTTGCCAAGCTTCTAAGAAATTACGAGTTTCCGAAATACCAGCAAATATTTTTTCACCCAATCTTGATGATACTTGGTGGTAATGATCAGTACACAAATCCCACTTGGCTCACCAAATTTTGTTCTTCTAGGTTGAAGCGTTCGTCTTCAGTAGCAGTTTTTATATTTAGGTTTCCCTCTGTTCTCTCCTATATAGAAAGATGAATTTGGAACTCTAAATCCAACATGGTTTGTAGTAGCTCTTTGAAACTTGACAAAATAAAGGAGTTCTCCGTTTTGTCTCTACGGTTTGTTTCCTCTTCAAGTAGCCCTAGGCACACACTGTGGTAAAGCACTTTCATTGAGAGGGGTTGCCAAGCTTCTATGAAATTACGAGTTTCCGAAATACCAGCAAATATTTTTTCACCCAATCTTGATGATACTTGGTGGTAATGATCAGTACACAAATCCCACTTGGCTCACCAAATTTTGTTCTTCTAGGTTGAAGCGTTCGTCTACAGTAGCAGTTTTTATATTTAGGTTTCCCTCGATCCTCTGATATATAGATAGATGAATTTGGAACTCTAAATCCAACATGGTTTGTAGTAGCTCTTTGAAACTTGACAAAATAAAGGAGTTCTCAGTTTTGTCTCTATGGTTTGTTTCCTCTTCAAGTAGCCCTAGGCACAGACTGTGGAAAGCACTTTCATTGAGAGGGGTTGCCAAGCTTCTACGAAATAACGAGTTTCCGAAATACCAGCAAATATTTTTTTCACCCAATCTTGATAACACTTGGTGGTAAAGATCAGTACACAAATCCCACTTGGCTCACCAAATTTTGTTCTTCTGGGTTGAAGCGTTCGTCTACAGTAGCAGTTTTTATATTTAGGTTTTCCTCTGTTCTCTCCCATATAGATAGATGAATTTGGAACTCTAAATCCAACATGGTTTGTAGTAGCTCTTTGAAACTTGACAAAATAAAGGAGTTTTCAGTTTTGTCTCTATGGTTTGTTTCCTCTTCAAGTAGCCCTAGGCACAGACTGTGGAAAAGCACTTTCATTCAGAGGGGTTGCCAAGCTTCTAAGAAATTCGGAGTTTCCGAAATACCAGCAAATATTTTTTCACCGAATCTTGATGATAATGGGTGCTAAGGATCAGTACACAAATCCCACTTGACTCCCCAAATTTTGTTCTTCTTGGTTGAAGCGTTCGTCTACAGTAGCAGTTTTTATATTTAGGTTTCTCTCTGTTCTCTCCTATATAAATAGAGGAATTTGGAACTCTAAATCCAACATGGTTTTTCGTAGCTCTTTGAAACTTGACCAAATAAAGGAGTTCTCAGTTTTGTCTCTATGGTTTGTTTCCTCTTCAAGTAGCCTAGGCACAGACTGTGGAAAAGCACTTTCATTGAGATGGGTTGCCAAGCTTCTAAGAAATAACGAGTTTCCGAAATACCAGCAAATATTTTTTCATCCAATCTTGATGATACTTTGAGGTAATGATCAGTACACATTTCCAACTTGGCTCACCAAATTTTGTTATTCTAGGTTGAAGCGTTCGTCTACAGTAGCAGTTTTTATATTTAGGATTCCCTCTGTTCTCTCCTATATAGATAGATGAATTTGAAACTCTAAATCCAACATGGTTTGTAGTAGCTCTTTGAAACTTGACAAAATAAAGGAGTTCTCAGTTTTGTCTCTATGGTTTGTTTCCTCTTCAAGTAGCCCTAGGCACACACTGTGGAAAAGCACTTTCATTGAGAGGGGTTGCCAAGCTTCTACGAAATAACGAGTTTCCGAAATACCAGCAAATATTTATTCACCCAATCTTGATGATACTTGATGGTAATGATCAGTACACAAATCCCACTTGGCTCACCAAATTTTGTTCTTCTAGGTTGAAGCGTTCGTCTACAGTAGCAGTTTTTATATTTAGGTTTCCCTCGATTCTCTGATATATAGATAGATGAATTTGGAACTCTAAATCCAACATGGTTTGTAGTAGCTCTTTGAAACTTGACAAAATAAAGGAGTTCTCAGTTTTTTCTCTATGGTTTGTTTCCTCTTCAAGTAGCCCTAGGCACAGACTGTGGAAAGCACTTTCATTGAGAGGGGTTGCCAAGCTTCTACGAAATAACGAGTTTCCGAAATACCAGCAAATATTTTTTTCACCCAATCTTGATAACACTTGGTGGTAAAGATCAGTACACAAATCCCACTTGGCTCACCAAATTTTGTTCTTCTGGGTTGAAGCGTTCGTCTACAGTAGCAGTTTTTATATTTAGGTTTTCCTCTGTTCTCTCCCATATAGATAGATGAATTTGGAACTCTAAATCCAACATGGTTTGTAGTAGCTCTTTGAAACTTGACAAAATAAAGGAGTTTTCAGTTTTGTCTCTATGGTTTGTTTCCTCTTCAAGTAGCCCTAGGCACAGACTGTGGAAAAGCACTTTCATTCAGAGGGGTTGCCAAGCTTCTAAGAAATTCGGAGTTTCCGAAATACCAGCAAATATTTTTTCACCGAATCTTGATGATAATGGGTGCTAAGGATCAGTACACAAATCCCACTTGACTCCCCAAATTTGGTTCTTCTAGGTTGAAGCGTTCGTCTACAGTAGCAGTTTTATATTTAGGTTTCTCTCTGTTCTCTCCTATATAAATAGAGGAATTTGGAACTCTAAATCCAACATGGTTTTTCGTAGCTCTTTGAAACTTGACCAAATAAAGGAGTTCTCAGTTTTGTCTCTATGGTTTGTTTCCTCTTCAAGTAGCCCTAGGCACAGACTGTGGTAAAGAACTTTCATTGAGAGGGGTTGCCAACTTCTAAGAAATTACGAGTTTCCGAAATACCAGCAAATATTTTTTCACCCAATCTTGATGATACTTGGTGGTAATGATCAGTACACAAATCCCACTTGGCTCACCAAATTTTGTTCTTCTAGTTGAAGCGTTCGTCTTCAGTAGCAGTTTTTATATTTAGGTTTCCCTCGATTCTCTGATATATAGATAGATGAATTTGGAACTCTAAATCCAACATGGTTTGTAGTAGTTCTTTGAAACTTGACAAAATAAAGGAGTTCTCAGTTTTGTCTCTATGGTTTGTTTCAACTTCATGTAGCCCTAGGCACAGACTGTGGAAAGCACTTTCATTGAGAGGGGTTGCCATGCTTCTAAGAAATTACAAGTTTCCGAAATACCAGCAAATAATTTTTCACCAAATCTTGATGATACTTGGTGGTAATGATCAGTACACAAATCCCACTTGGCTCACCAAATTTTGTTCTTCTAGGTTGAAGCGTTCGTCTACAGTAGCAGTTTTTATATTTAGGTTTCGCTCGATTCTCTGATACATAGATAGATGAATTTGGAACTCTAAATCCAACATGGTTTGTAGTAGCTCTTTGAAACATGACAAAATAAAGGAGTTCTCAGTTTTGTCTCTATGGTTTGTTTCCTCTTCAAGTAGCCCTAGGCACACACTGTGGAAAGCACTTTCATTGAGAGGGGTTGCCAAGCTTCTACAAAATAACGAGTTTCCGAAACGCCAGCAAATATTTTTTTCACCCAATCTTGATAATACTTGGTGGTAAAGATCAGTACACAAATCCCACTTGTCTCACCAAATTTTGTTCTTCTGGGTTGAAGCGTTCGTCTACAGTAGCAGTTTTTATATTTAGGTTTTCCTCTGTTCTCTCCCATATAGATAGATGAATTTGGAACTCTAAATCCAACATGGTTTGTAGTAGCTCTTTGAAACTTGACAAAAAAAAGGAGTTCTCAGTTTTGTCTCTATGGTTTGTTTCCTCTTCAAGTAGCCCTAGGCACAGACTGTGGAAAAGCACTTTCAATGAAAGGGGTTGCCAAGCTTCTAAGAAATTACGAGTTTCCGAAATACCAGCAAATATTTTTTCACCAAATCTTGATGATACTTGGTGGTAATGATCAGTACACAAATCCCACTTGGATCAAAAATTTTGTTCTTCTAGGTTGAAGCGTTCGTCTACAGTAGCAGTTTTTATATTTACGTTACCCTCTGTTCTCTCCTATATAGATAGATGAATTTGGAACTCTAAATCCAACATGGTTTTTCGTAGCTCTTTGAAACTTGACCAAATAAAGGAGTTCTCTGTTTTGTCTCTATCGTTTGTTTCCTCTTCATGTAGCCCTAGGCACAGACTGTGGAAAAGCACTTTCATTTTGAGGGGTTGCCAAGCTTCTAAGAAATAACGAGTTTCCGAAATACCAGCAAATATTTTTTCACCCAATCTTGATGATACTTGGAGGTAATGATCAGTACACATTTTCAACTTGGCTCACCAAATTTTGTTATTCTAGGTTGAAGCGTTCGTCTACAGTAGCAGTTTTTATATTTAGGTTACCCTCTGTTCTCTCCTATATAGATAGAAGAATTTGGAACTCTAAATCCAACATGGTTTGTAGTAGCTCTTTGAAACTTGACAAAATAAAGGAGTTCTCAGTTTTTTCTCTATGGTTTGTTTCCTCTTCAAGTAGCCCTAGGCACAGACTGTGGAAAGCACTTTCATTGAGAGGGGTTGCCAAGCTTCTACGAAATAACGAGTTTCCGAAATACCAGCAAATATTTTTTTCACCCAATCTTGATAACACTTTGTGGTAAAGATCAGTACACAAATCCCACTTGGCTCACCAAATTTTGTTCTTCTGGGTTGAAGCGTTCGTCTACAGTAGCAGTTTTTATATTTAGGTTTTCCTCTGTTCTCTCCCATATAGATAGATGAATTTGGAACTCTAAATCCAACATGGTTTGTAGTAGCTCTTTGAAACTTGACAAAATAAAGGAGTTTTCAGTTTTGTCTCTATGGTTTGTTTCCTCTTCAAGTAGCCCTAGGCACAGACTGTGGAAAAGCACTTTCATTCAGAGGGGTTGCCAAGCTTCTAAGAAATTCGGAGTTTCCGAAATACCAGCAAATATTTTTTCACCGAATCTTGATGATAATGGGTGCTAAGGATCAGTACACAAATCCCACTTGACTCCCCAAATTTGGTTCTTCTAGGTTGAAGCGTTCGTCTACAGTAGCAGTTTTTATATTTAGGTTTCTCTCTGTTCTCTCCTATATAAATAGAGGAATTTGGAACTCTAAATCCAACATGGTTTTTCGTAGCTCTTTGAAACTTGACCAAATAAAGGAGTTCTCAGTTTTGTCTCTATGGTTTGTTTCCTCTTCAAGTAGCCCTAGGCACAGACTGTGGTAAAGAACTTTCATTGAGAGGGGTTGCCAACTTCTAAGAAATTACGAGTTTCCGAAATACCAGCAAATATTTTTTCACCCAATCTTGATGATACTTGGTTTTAATGATCAGTACACAAATCCCACTTGGCTCACCAAATTTTGTTCTTCTAGGTTGAAGCGTTCGTCTTCAGTAGCAGTTTTTATATTTAGGTTTCCCTCGATTCTCTGATATATAGATAGATGAATTTGGAACTCTAAATCCAACATGGTTTGTAGTAGTTCTTTGAAACTTGACAAAATAAAGGAGTTCTCAGTTTTGTCTCTATGGTTTGTTTCAACTTCATGTAGCCCTAGGCACAGACTGTGGAAAGCACTTTCATTGAGAGGGGTTGCCATGCTTCTAAGAAATTACAAGTTTCCGAAATACCAGCAAATAATTTTTCACCAAATCTTGATGATACTTGGTGGTAATGATCAGTACACAAATCCCACTTGGCTCACCAAATTTTGTTCTTCTAGGTTGAAGCGTTCGTCTACAGTAGCAGTTTTTATATTTAGGTTTCGCTCGATTCTCTGATACATAGATAGATGAATTTGGAACTCTAAATCCAACATGGTTTGTAGTAGCTCTTTGAAACATGACAAAATAAAGGAGTTCTCAGTTTTGTCTCTATGGTTTGTTTCCTCTTCAAGTAGCCCTAGGCACACACTGTGGAAAGCACTTTCATTGAGAGGGGTTGCCAAGCTTCTACAAAATAACGAGTTTCCGAAACACCAGCAAATATTTTTTTCACCCAATCTTGATAATACTTGGTGGTAAAGATCAGTACACAAATCCCACTTGTCTCACCAAATTTTGTTCTTCTGGGTTGAAGCGTTCGTCTACAGTAGCAGTTTTTATATTTAGGTTTTCCTCTGTTCTCTCCCATATAGATAGATGAATTTGGAACTCTAAATCCAACATGGTTTGTAGTAGCTCTTTGAAACTTGACAAAAAAAAGGAGTTCTCAGTTTTGTCTCTATGGTTTGTTTCCTCTTCAAGTAGCCCTAGGCACAGACTGTGGAAAAGCACTTTCAATGAAAGGGGTTGCCAAGCTTCTAAGAAATTACGAGTTTCCGAAATACCAGCAAATATTTTTTCACCAAATCTTGATGATACTTGGTGGTAATGATCAGTACACAAATCCCACTTGGCTCAAAAATTTTGTTCTTCTAGGTTGAAGCGTTCGTCTACAGTAGCAGTTTTTATATTTACGTTACCCTCTGTTCTCTCCTATATAGATAGATGAATTTGGAACTCTAAATCCAACATGGTTTTTCGTAGCTCTTTGAAACTTGACCAAATAAAGGAGTTCTCTGTTTTGTCTCTATCGTTTGTTTCCTCTTCATGTAGCCCTAGGCACAGACTGTGGAAGAGCACTTTCATTTTGAGGGGTTGCCAAGCTTCTAAGAAATAACGAGTTTCCGAAATACCAGCAAATATTTTTTCACCCAATCTTGATGATACTTGGAGGTAATGATCAGTACACATTTTCAACTTGGCTCACCAAATTTTGTTATTCTAGGTTGAAGCGTTCGTCTACAGTAGCAGTTTTTATATTTAGGTTACCCTCTGTTCTCTCCTATATAGATAGATGAATTTGGAACTCTAAATCCAACATGGTTTGTAGTAGCTCTTTGAAACTTGAAAAAATAACGGATTTCTCAGTTTTGTCTCTAAGGTTTGTTTCCTCTTCAAGTAGCCATAGGCACACACTGTGGAAAAGCACTTTCATTGAGAGGGGTTGCCAAGCTTGTAAGAAAAAACGAGTTTCCGAAATACCAGCAAATATTTTTTCACCCAATCTTGATGATACTTGGTGGTAATGATCAGTACACAAATCCCACTTGTCTCACCAAATTTTGTTCTTCTAGGTTGAAGCGTTAGTCTACAGTAGCAATTTTTATATTTAGGTTTACCTCTGTTATCTCATATATAGATAGATGAATTTGGAACTCTAAATCCAACATGGTTTGTAGTAGCTCTTTGAGACATGACATAATAAAGAAGTTCTCAGTTTTGTCTCTATGGTTTGTTTCCTCTTCAAGTAGCCCTAGGCACACACTGTGGAAAAGCACTTTCATTGAGATGGGTTGCCAAGCTTCTAAGAAATAACGAGTTTCCGAAACACCAGCAAATATTTATTCACCCAATCTTGATGATACTTTGTGGTAATGATCAGTACACAAATCCCACTTGGCTCACCAAATTTTGT